>NW_027461777.1:0-175000 GCF_050947455.1 Rhinoderma darwinii
TTAGATGACGTTTTTTTTTCTACAATAAAATGGTTAATGAGGGTTGTGTTGGGGGTGCTTTATTTCAATAAAATATTGTATCTATATCTTTGTCTTTTCTTTTCAAATTTTATTACTACCACATTAGTAATGGCCGCTGTCTGAGTGACAACATCCATTACTAAGGTGAGGCTTAGTGTTAGCCGGTGCAGAGGCTAACACTAACCACCATTATTACCCCGGTACCCACCACCACCAGCGGTGCCGGGAAGAGCCAGGTACGATCCAGTACCCGACCATCTGTTGTGATGGTCGGGCTCTGGGGCGGCCGCAGGCTGGTATTATGAGGCTGGGAAGGGCCAAAAACAGTGGACCTTCCCACCCTTGTAATGCTAGGCTGCTGCTGTGTTGTATCTGGCTGGTTATAAAAGTGGGGGGGACCCCACATCATTTTTTGTAATAATTTTTTTTTTTAAATTTTAAAAAAAAAAGACATGGGGTTCCACCCAATTTATCATAACCAGCCACATACAACACAGTGTTATTAGCCATAGCTAAATTTATCAACTTGGGAATAACTCTTTAAACTCTGTGGACAGGTCAGGATCCTGTTTCTTTTAAATGCTGCTGGGGAACCCGCTCGATCCACTATATAAGGCTGCGCTACAGTGCAGCATTTAAAATAAACAGGATCCTGACCTGTCCATAGGATCATGGGAAGGTGTTATTGAAGACAGGAGTGGAGGAGAGGTACAACTGAGCTACTGAGCTACTGAGGTACTGGATCATACCAAGCTCTTCCCGGCACCCCTGGTGGTGGTGGGTACCGGGGTAATAATGGGTGGTTAGTGCTAGCCTCTGCATCGGCTAACACTAAGTACCGCCTTAATAATGGAAGCTGTCAATCAGCCAACTGCCATTATCTAGGCACTAATAAAGTTTAAAAAAAACCACAAAGACAAAATGGACAAAACCAGTGGCCCTTCCCACCCATGTAATGCCAGACTGCTGCGGCCTTGTATATGGCTGGTTATTAAAAATGTGGGGGACCCGTCTATTGTTAAATTTGATAAATTAAAAAAAAAAAAACGATGTGGGGGTCTCCCCAATTTTTATAACCAGCCCGATACAACACAGCAGCAGCAGCCTAGCATTACAAGGGTGGGAAGGTCCACTGTTTTTGGCCCTTCCCAGCCTCATAATACCAGCCTACGGCCGCCCCAGTACCCGACCATCACAAC
Organism: Rhinoderma darwinii; assembly: GCF_050947455.1. NCBI lineage: Eukaryota > Metazoa > Chordata > Amphibia > Anura > Rhinodermatidae > Rhinoderma > Rhinoderma darwinii. The sequence goes on from NW_027461777.1 coordinate 1,221, forward strand.
AGATGGTCGGGTACTGGATCATACCAAGCTCTTCCCGGCACCCCTGGTGGTGGTGGGTACCGGGGTAATAATGGGTGGTTAGTGCTAGCCTCTGCATCGGCTAACACTAAGTACCGCCTTAATAATGGAAGCTGTCAATCAGCCAACTGCCATTATCTAGGCACTAATAAAGTTTAAAAAAAACCACAAAGACAATTATTTTTCATTGAAATAAGAAATCCCCAACAAAACCCTCGTTAACCATTTTATTAAAATTTGAAAAAACGTAGATCTACGCAGTAGTCCAACGAATCGAAGATGTAGTCCAATCGGTACATCAAAATCTGCAACAACATAAAAAAACAGTTATCAATGTGAACAATACCAATACTTCTACTCACCTACACACATATATACACACACACACAAACAAACAACCATACACAAACATACACATATATACACAAACACAACAAGATATACACACACACACACACACACACACATACACAAACTCACACATATACACAAAAACACACACGCACACACACATATACACAAACACATATACACAGTTATACACAAACACAACAAGATATACACAAACACACACACACACACACATAAAGAGACAAACACACACACACACACACACATATACACACACATATACACGAACTAACACATATACACAAACACATATACAAACAAAAACACACATACCCAAACACACACATATACACAAACACACACATATACACAAACATACACATGTACACAAACACACATATACACAAACACATGTACACAAACAGACCCATATATACACAAACACACACATATACACACACAAACACACACACACACACACAAACATATACACAAACACATATACACAAACACACCCATATATACACAAACACACACACATAGACACACAAACACACACATACACAAACACACACATATACAAAAACACACACACACACACAAACATCTACACACAGACATATACACAAATACACCCATATATACACACACATATACACAAACATATACACAAACACATATACACAAACACACCCATATATACACAAACACACATAAAAACACACACACACATATACACAAACACATATAAAAACAAAAACAGACAAAGACAAATACCCAAACACACATATATACACAAACACACACATACACAAACACACACATATATATACATACCGTGCGACTGGTGTCTCGCCTGGTGTCTCGCCTGGTGTCTCGCCGTGCATCTACGGCGCATGCGCCGAGATGCGCGTTCACAAGATAAATAACATCCTCTCCTCAGGAAGGAGAGGATGTCATTACGCATGCGCGACCACTTCTAAAGGTAAATAGCGGTGGCCGGGAACCTAGACAACGCGCAAGATACAAAGAGGGACCGACCTGGACTTCAATCAAGAATCGCAGGAAAACTACATCGCTGGGCGACGGACAGGTAATTAGAAAACTTCTTATTTTTACATGGGGGAGCTTCATAGCTAAATTTATCAACTTGGGAATAACTCTTTAAACTCTGTGGACAGGTCAGGATCCTGTTTCTTTTAAATGCTGCTGGGGAACCCGCTCGATCCACTATATAAGGCTGCGCTACAGTGCAGCATTTAAAATAAACAGGATCCTGACCTGTCCATAGGATCATGGGAAGGTGTTATTGAAGACAGGAGTGGAGGAGAGGTACAACTGAGCTACTGAGCTACTGAGGTACTGGATCATACCAAGCTCTTCCCGGCACCCCTGGTGGTGGTGGGTACCGGGGTAATAATGGGTGGTTAGTGCTAGCCTCTGCATCGGCTAACACTAAGTACCGCCTTAATAATGGAAGCTGTCAATCAGCCAACTGCCATTATCTAGGCACTAATAAAGTTTAAAAAAAACCACAAAGACAAAATGGACAAAACCAGTGGCCCTTCCCACCCATGTAATGCCAGACTGCTGCGGCCTTGTATATGGCTGGTTATTAAAAATGTGGGGGACCCGTCTATTGTTAAATTTGATAAATTAAAAAAAAAAAAACGATGTGGGGGTCTCCCCAATTTTTATAACCAGCCCGATACAACACAGCAGCAGCAGCCTAGCATTACAAGGGTGGGAAGGTCCACTGTTTTTGGCCCTTCCCAGCCTCATAATACCAGCCTACGGCCGCCCCAGTACCCGACCATCACAACAGATGGTCGGGTACTGGATCATACCAAGCTCTTCCCGGCACCCCTGGTGGTGGTGGGTACCGGGGTAATAATGGGTGGTTAGTGCTAGCCTCTGCATCGGCTAACACTAAGTACCGCCTTAATAATGGAAGCTGTCAATCAGCCAACTGCCATTATCTAGGCACTAATAAAGTTTAAAAAAAACCACAAAGACAATTATTTTTCATTGAAATAAGAAATCCCCAACAAAACCCTCGTTAACCATTTTATTAAAATTTGAAAAAACGTAGATCTACGCAGTAGTCCAACGAATCGAAGATGTAGTCCAATCGGTACATCAAAATCTGCAACAACATAAAAAAACAGTTATCAATGTGAACAATACCAATACTTCTACTCACCTACACACATATATACACACACACACAAACAAACAACCATACACAAACATACACATATATACACAAACACAACAAGATATACACACACACACACACACACACACACACACACACACACATACACAAACTCACACATATACACAAAAACACACACGCACACACACATATACACAAACACATATACACAGTTATACACAAACACAACAAGATATACACAAACACACACACACACACACACACATAAAGAGACAAACACACACACACACACACATATACACACACATATACACGAACTAACACATATACACAAACACATATACAAACAAAAACACACATACCCAAACACACACATATACACAAACACACACATATACACAAACATACACATGTACACAAACACACATATACACAAACACATGTACACAAACAGACCCATATATACACAAACACACACATATACACACACAAACACACACACACACACACAAACATATACACAAACACATATACACAAACACACCCATATATACACAAACACACACACATAGACACACAAACACACACATACACAAACACACACATATACAAAAACACACACACACACACAAACATCTACACACAGACATATACACAAATACACCCATATATACACACACATATACACAAACATATACACAAACACATATACACAAACACACCCATATATACACAAACACACATAAAAACACACACACATATACACAAACACATATAAAAACAAAAACAGACAAAGACAAATACCCAAACACACATATATACACAAACACACACATACACAAACACACACATATATATACATACCGTGCGACTGGTGTCTCGCCTGGTGTCTCGCCTGGTGTCTCGCCGTGCATCTACGGCGCATGCACCGAGATGCGCGTTCACAAGATAAATAACATCCTCTCCTCAGGAAGGAGAGGATGTCATTACGCATGCGCGACCACTTCTAAAGGTAAATAGCGGTGGCCGGGAACCTAGACAACGCGCAAGATACAAAGAGGGACCGACCTGGACTTCAATCAAGAATCGCAGGAAAACTACATCGCTGGGCGACGGACAGGTAATTAGAAAACTTCTTATTTTTACATGGGGGAGCTTCATAGCTAAATTTATCAACTTGGGAATAACTCTTTAAACTCTGTGGACAGGTCAGGATCCTGTTTCTTTTAAATGCTGCTGGGGAACCCGCTCGATCCACTATATAAGGCTGCGCTACAGTGCAGCATTTAAAATAAACAGGATCCTGACCTGTCCATAGGATCATGGGAAGGTGTTATTGAAGACAGGAGTGGAGGAGAGGTACAACTGAGCTACGTAATGGTAAGAGCAGAGTTCACAGCAGCACTGAATCTGCACGCTCATCTTCTGAAATACTCTGTGCTGCCTTAAACTCTATGGACAGGTCAGGATCCTGTTTATTTTAAATGCTGCACTGTAGCGCAGCCTTATATAGTGGATCGAGCGGGTTCCCCAGCAGCATTTAAAAGAAACAGGATCCTGACCTGTCCACAGAGTTTAAGGCAGCACAGAGTATTTAAGGAGATGAGCACGGCCGGGCACGGCCGGCCACGGGCAGCCGGTCGTTTTTCCGAGCCGTGCTCCCATTATAAAATATATTATGCCCCATGCACACGACCGTGCCCACAATCACGAAACGAGATTGCGGGCACGGCCGGCCGCCGACTGACAGCCGCATTTTCGGGCCACCCTCCCATACAAAGTATGGGAGCACGGCCCGCAAAATGCAAAAGAACGGACATGTTCCATAATTCCCGGAACATTTCCACGGCACGGACATGGTGTCCGCGTTCAATGAAAGTGAATGGGTCCGTTTTTGCAGTATAGGAGCACGGCCCGTAAAATAAAAAAAATAGAACATGTTCTATCTTTTTAACGGCACCGGCACCTTCCCGTGAGAAAACGGGAAGGTACCCGTGGCTAATAGAAGTCTATGGGCCCGCTATTTCGGGTCGTAATTACGACCCGTAATAACGGGTGTTTTTATGGTCGTGTGCATGAGGTCCCGTAATGACCGGTGGCTACATGTGTGCACCCGTCATTACGGCAGCGTTGCTAGGCGACGTCAGTAAATAGTCACTGTCCAGGGTGCTGAAAGAGTTAACTGATCATCAGTAACTGTTTCAGCACCCTGGACAGTGAATTCCGATAAGAATATACATCAACCTGTAAAAAAAGGCCTCTGCAGCCAATCACAGGCTGCCACGTCAGAAAAGAAGGTCGGACTGGAGGAAGAAGAGGGACTCGTCACCAAGACAACAACCAGGTACGTATGAAATGCTTTTTATTTGATTTTTAATCAGCAGCCTCTTTTCTCTATCAGTGATTGATAGAGACAAGTGGCTGCCGATTTGTATAATATTTTTGACCGGGTTCGGTCAAAACGAGTTTGGCCGAACCCGGTGAAGTTCGGATTTGCTGCGAACCAAACTTTTCCCGAAGTTCGGACCGAAACCGGGTTCGGTTGTCCAGGTTCGCTCATCTCTAGTCATTAGCATAAAGGTAAAATAGGTCATAACTCTGTTAAAAATTATAGTTTTTCGAAATAAAAAACAATTCTGTAATCTACATTACAACGCTGATCACATTATGTAGAAGATAGGGCATTTATAGTGTGGTGACAGAGCCTTTTTAACAGTCCCTGTAATGATGGGGGTAGGGAAACGGACAAGTGAGCCCTAATCTACCCGCCACTCTGTCCCTGCCTACTTGCAATGACCCGCCCTAGGCGACGGGGTACAACTGGGCGGCGGTACCTACGCTCAGTAAGTGCACGAGACAAACAGACAAGGGTACACAAAGCTAAGGGAAAAGGGGCAGTTGCCCACGGCAACACCGTGAGCAACAAGAGTGGTGAACGAGCCGAGTCAAACCAGGAGAGAACGAGGTACCAAACGCAGAGCAGGAGAGTAGTCAGTAAGCCAGAGTCAGTATGGAGCAGGATCAAATAGTTAGAAACTGTAGCTGGGCCAGGAAACCACACGAGAAGAATCACAAGCAAAGGAGGAACAGGAAAGGCAGGTATAAATAGACAGAGGGCGGGAGCTAGCTCTGTCTGGCCAGGCTGCGATAGGCTCTCCCACTCCTAAGCCTGCCATCCTGAGTGGTGGAAGATGGAGTCAGTCTCAGAGACATAGACTCAGGTGCAGACTGATTACCTATGGGCGTATACACAGAAGTTGTGCCTGGCAGATCCTTTACAGTCCCTTTAAACGCTCACTGCTATGGAAAGAGATTCAAATGCAGAAATGTGAGATCTGTTGTGTCCAAGAAACCCATCTAATGCAATCTGACTCAGTGAGAGTACACAATCGTAACTTCCCATATTCTTTGCTCATACTTCTACTTAAAGGAGAAGTGTCCTTATTGCCTTCAAAAATACTAATAATTAATTACTGACCCAGAAGGGAGATTCCTGATAGTAACATGTCACATCAATAATGCACCGTTTACTGTGTTCTCACTGTACATGTGCATCAATCTAGTTTTATTAAATTAACCATTGATATGGCTGCCAATCTAAAGCACGGCTCATTGTTTGGTGATGATTTTTTTTTTTTTCAATCTTCATTTTTATTGAAAGATTTTATACAATACAGAAAATAAACATAAAGGACCAAGGTCCAGTTGAACATTACAACAATCAGCTCTACAGAACATAAAACACAAAATTACTGTCTGTGTTAGATTGAAACTCCATACAAGTAATATGTATCTCAAATTATCTATTAACCCCTTAAGGACGCAGGCTTGTTTGGGCCTTAAGGCTCAGAGCCCATTTTTCAAATCTGACATATTTCACTTTATGTGGTAATAACGTCGGAATGCTTAAACCTATCCAAGCGATTCTGAGATTGTTTTCTCGTGACACATTGGGCTTTATGTTAGTGGTAACATTTGGACGATATATTCAGTGTTTATTGGTGAAAAATTGCAAAATTTAGAGAAAATGTATAAAAAATAGCATTTTTCAGAATTTAAATGTATCTGCTTGTAAAACAGACGGTTATACCACCCAAAATAGTTACTAGTTCACATTTCCCATATGTCTACTTTAAATTGGCATCGTTTTTTGAACATTCTTTTATTTTTCTTGGACGTTACAAGGCTTAGAACATAAACAGTAATTTCTCATATTTTTAAGAAAATTTCAAAAGCCTTTTTTTTAAGGTACCTGTTCAGTTCCGAAGTGGCTCTGAGGGGCCTATGTATTAGAAACCCCCAGAAAACACCCCATTTTGAAAACTATACCCCTCAGAGTATTCAAAACAGCTTTTAGAAAGTTTATTTAACCCTTCAGGCATTTCACAGAAATTAAAGCAAAGTAGAGGTGAAATTTGCAAATTAAATTTTTCTGCCAAAGCAGTAGAAATCCCACAAAAGTGACCCCATTTCGGAAACTACACCCCTCAAAGAATTAATTTATGGTTGTTGTTACCATTTTGACCCCACAGTTTTTACACAGCACGTATTTGAATTGGGCTGTGAAATTTAAAAAAATGTCATTTTTTTCCAATAAGTTGTCATTTTTGATAAAAATTTCATATTTTCACAGGGAACAAAATACCCCATTTTGTTGCCCAATTTGTCCTGAGTGCAGCAATACCCCATTTGTGGCGATAAACTGCCGTTTGAGCCCATGGGTGGCCTCAGAAGGGATGGAGCACTGTGTGTTCTTTGGAGTGCAGATTTTGCAGGATTGGTTTTCGGGTGCCATGTCGCATTTGCAGAGCCCCAGAGGTATCAAAGCAATGGAAACCCACCAGAAGTGACCCCATTTTGGAAACTACACCCCTCAAGGAATTAATTGATGGGTAATGTGACCATTTAGACCCCATGGTTTCTTCTCAGAACTTATTTGAATTGGGCTGGGAATTTTAAAAAAAAATATTTTTTTCCAATAATATGTAGTTTTAGCTCAAAATTTCTTATTTTTACAAGAAATAAAATACTTCATTTTGTTGCGCAATTTGTTCTGAGTGCAACAATACCCAATTTGTGGTGATAAACTGCCGTCTGGGCCAATGGGAGGGCTCAGAAGGAAAGGAGCGCTATTTGTTCTTTGGAGTCCAGATTTTGCTGGATTGGTTTTCGGGTGCCATGTCGCATTTGCAGAGCCCCAGAGGTATCAAAGCAATGGAAACCCATCAGAAGTGACCCCATTTTGGAAACTACACCCCTCAAGGAATTAACTTATTGGTGTTGTGACCATTTTTACCCCATAGTTTTTTCACATAACTTATTTGAATTGGGCTGGGAATTCAAACAAAATTAATTTTTTCCAATAATATGTAGTTTTGGCTGAACATTTCTTATTTTCACAAGAAATAAAATACCCCATTTTGTTGCCCAATCTGTCCTGCGTGCGGCAATGCCCAATTTGTGGTGATAAACTGACGTCTGGGCCCATGGGAGGGCTCAGAAGAAAAAGGACCACCATTTGGCCTACTGGGGATTTTCTGGTGCTAAGTCATGTATGCAGAAGCCCCTGAGGTACCAGTACAGTTGAAACCCCCAAGAAGTGACCCCGTTTTAAAAACTACACCCCTTAAGGCATTCATCTAGAGGTGTAGTGAGCATTTTTACCGGAGACATACACCCCATCAACTGTAATGTGGGTTCTCAGGGGTATTGCAATACCCTCAATGTGGCTGTTATCAGCTGCCTGGGCACACGGCAGGTCTCAGAAGGGAAAGATGAGGGGGATAAGATGTGCGGAGTGCATCAGGGTAACTAAAACTGGGGAAGATTAAAAATCAAGGGATGTATGATACATTTTGAAGCACTTTTTCATATGGAGCCTTAGTTTTTCGGGACACGTGTCACATTGATATATTGTTTCCTCCCTTATCCCCCTCTTATAGCAGACTTTGTACTTCTTTTGACTTTTTCCTTTCTTGCCAGTTTGGGGAACTTCTACTGGAAAGTGTTGCCCTAGTACGATGCGTGTGGCCCCGCTTCCAGAAGTACTGGGTGCCCCCCCTTCTTGGTCCCTAAAAATTAGTTTCTTGATAACCACCTCTTGAAATTCCAGGAAAGTTCCCATCTGGCCTGTACATCGACGTAGCACGTACACATTGTACAATGCCATCTGTATGATGTGCACGGCGAGCTTCTTATACCACACCACATGGCACTGTAGGGCTTATGGGCTTGATCTGACAAGTCCACCCCTCCCATGTACCTATTGTAGTCCAGGATGCAGTCTGGTTTGGGGGTGTCTGAATTGGTACCTCGTACAGGTACATGGGTACTGGTGTGGGCATGTATTGTTGTCAATACAAGGACATCTCTCTTGTCCTTGTACTTGACACACAATATGTTGCTGCTAGATTGTGCCCTGCTCTCACCCCTTCTGAGTGTTTGCCCAAGCAGAGTCTTAGGGAGGCCTCTCAGATTTCTTCTAGCAGTGCCGCATGCCGCAGGACTTCTGGAAGCGAGGCACTTGAAGAGTGGGACGCTGGTATAAAAATTATCGAAGTAGCGTTGGTAACCCTGGTCCAGCAGTGGGTGCACCATATCCCACACAATTTTTGCATTAACTCCGAGTAAGGGGGGGGGGCATTCTGGGGGCTGAGCACTGGTGTCCTTCCCTTCATATATCCTAAATTTGTGGGTATACCCTGATGCACAGCTTATACATCTTCACGCCATACCTTGCCCTCTTACTCGGCAGGTACTGGCGGAATTGAGGCCTCCCTTTAAAATGTACCAAGGACTCATCACTAGAAATACACGTCTCGGTGGGAAAACCGGGCACTGAAACGGTCTAATAGGGGTCTCCGTTTATACAAACGGTCAAAACTGGGGTAATTTTGGAGTAGGCAATGCTCATTAGGAGAAGCGAAGTATTGCCTCATTTTTTTTTTTTTTTTTAGGTTCCAGTTCAATTCTGAAGTTGCTTTGAGGGGCCTATATATTAGACACCCCCATCAAACACCCCATTTTAGAAACCAGACCCCTCAAAGTATTCACCAGCATTTAGAAAGTTTATGAACTATTTAGGTGTTTCACAGGAATTTAGAGCAAAGTAGAGATGAAATTTACATATTTATTTTTGTCAGAAAATCTTTTTTATACCATTTTTTTCTAAAACACAAAAGGTTTTACCAGAGAAACGCAACTTAATACTTATTGCCCAGATTCTGCAGTTTAGTGAAATATCCCACATGTGGCCCTAGTGTGGTAATGGACTGAAGCACTGGCCTCCGAAGCAAAGGAGCGCCTAGTGGATTTTGAGGCCTGTTTTTTATTAGGCACCATGTCCGGTTTGAAGAGGTCTTGTGGTGCCAAAACAGTGGAAACACCCCAAAAGTTACCCCATTTTGGAAACTAGACACCTTGAGGAATCTATTGTAGTTTTCTTGGGGTGCATGCAGCTTTTTGATCAGTTTTTATTCTATTTTTAGGTGGCGTGGTGACTAAAAAACAGCAATTCTACTATTGTTTTTTTATTCTATTTTTTTTACAGCGTTCACCGTGCGCTATAAATGACACATTCACTTTATGCTAAGGGACGATACGATTACGGCGATACCATATGTTTATAGTTTTTTTTATGTCTTATGGCGTTTGAACAATAAAATATGTTTTGTAAAAAATCATTCACTTTTTCTGTTACCTTATTCTAAGAGTCATAACTTTTTTATTTTTCTATCAATAAAGCCGTGCAAGGACTTATTTATTGCGTAACGAACTGTAGTTTCAATCATTACCATTTTTAGGTACATGCGACTTTTTGATCTCTTTTTATTCCATTATTTGGGAGGTGAAGTGACCAAACAATTATGATTGTGGTACGGTTTATTATTATTTTCTTTTACGGCGTTCACCGTACGGGATAAATAACAAAATAATTTTGTAGTTCAGGCCGTTACGGACGCGGCAATACCAATTATGTATCGTTTATTTGTTTATTTATCTATTTTTATTAATAATAAAGGACTGATAGGGGAAAAAGGGGGATTTTTACTTTTATTACTTTTAAAACTTTTATTTTCTTATTTTTTCACATCTTTTTTTAAACTTTTTTTAAACTTTATTACTTTGTCCCACTAGGGGACTTGAGGGCAGGAGGCCCTGATCGCTATTCTAATACACTGCACTACATGCGTAGTGCAGTGTATCAGAGCTGTCAGCTACTCACTGACAGCAAGCATAGTGGGTCCTGACTTTGTCAGGCCCCACTAGGCTTCCGTCGATGGCATAGCCGGACGCCATTGTTTGGTGTCCGGTTGCCATAGTAACCATCGCCGGCCGCTATCGTGTAGCAGGCCGGCGATGGTAGCTTAACCCCTAAAAAGCCGCGATCTCTATTGAACGCGGCTTTTAAGGGGTTAATCAGCGGGGACACAGCGATCTGTCGCCGCTGTAGGAGCTGCGGCAGCTGCTGTACTAGACAGCAGCTGTCACAGCTCCTGTATGTGTCGGGAGGACAGCCGAAATGGCCGTTACTCCCGAGACGTAATATTCCGTCGCGACGGGAAAATTACGTCGCTGAGCGCGAAGGGGTTAAAAAACGAATTAGCATAAATCTGAAATTGCTTATAACTTGCTTAAAAATGATTGTTTTTCAAAATAAAAAACACTGTTGTTATCTACATTACAGCGCTGATCACATTATGTAGGAGATAGGGAACTTATAATGTGGTGACATAGCCTCTTTAATTATAATTTTCAATGTTGTTTGACCGTCATCCTTCCAATGTTGAGCGATTTTCAGTCTAGTTGTAATTAAGGAGTGTGATATGGTTGTGATATGATCATTAGGAAATAGTTCTAGGCTCAAACCTAATAACGCCAGGGCTGGGTCTGGTGGTATGTGAACCTTGCATAGTCTTGATAATAGTTTAAATACTCCAAGCCAAAGGGCATTGACTACAGGACATTCCCACCATAAATGGAGGCAAGTCCTATCTGGTGTCTTACATTTCCAGCAAATAGAAGAAAACCTAGCAAACATTTTTTGAAGTTTCACTGGGGTACAGTACCAATGATAACAATTTTTTCTAGAGTTCTCCAAATGTGAAAGACATTTTGAAGTTTTAATAATAGAGTTGAAGGATGATAACCATTGGTCTGCTGAAATTTTTAATTTCAGATCACGTTCCCATATTTCTTTTAGATGAAAAATTGGGTCGATCCTTTCCTGTTTTATCATCTGATAGCATCTTGAGATGCCTTTGTTACAAGGGTGGGGAGCCTGTAACCAAACATTGAAAAGACTAGGTACTACCGGAAGAGAAGGAGGAGATAAACCATGTAGCAGATGTCGGATTTGCAAAAATGTAAAGAATTCCGTGTGTGGAACATTATATGTGGTGTTTCGAAACTGAAAAGGTATTAAATGGCCATTTTCCAAAAGCATTCCTACTTTAAAAATACCCCTTTCTCGCCAAAGGGGGAGACGTAACCCAGGTATTGCCAATTCTAAGACCTCTAGTGGTTCCGAGTATAAGTCAAATTTGAAGAGATCATCTCTCTTAGAAATTAGATTCCAAACCAGAGAGATCACTCGTAAAGTTAAAAGAGGGGGATTGAAATTTGTTCTAAAAGTTGTGGAAGCAATTAAATGATGCCTTCAAAAGGCGCTTGTCTAGTTCAATTTCCACCCATATTTTGATCTATCTTTTGACCAGAGTAACCTCATTTGGTCCAGGATTACTGCTCTGTAATAGTGGAGAACAGATGGGTTAAATGTAAAATGTTGGACTCAACTCTGGGTCTCGTCTTACCCCAAATGAATTTTTGTACAATCAATTGAAGTTTGTTAAGATAAGCTACATGTAAGAAGATGGGAATGTTCCTGAATACAAACAAGATTTTTGGTAGAATAAGCATCTTAAACGTAGAGATCCTACCCAACCGTGAAATACACTGAGTTTCCAATTTTTTAATGTCTGTTTCGATATTATCTAGGAGGGCACCATAGTTGAGATCAAATAAATTGGAAATGGGGAAGGTGAGTTTTATTCCCATATAGGGGAGAAAGTTTTTAACCCAGGCAAAGCTGTACAAGTTAGATAGTTCTTTTTTAATGGCATGTTTCAATCCTAAATTAAGGATTCGAGATTTTGAGGTGTTAATTTTATAATAAGAGGCGGAGTTAAATTTATGTTTGATATCCATAACAAAGGGAAGAGAGGTTTTAGGGTTAGTTTGTAAAGGATCTGCCAGACACAGCTTCTGTGTCGACGCCCGTGTTTAATCAGTTTGCATCTGCTTCTAGGTCTGATAGAGTGACTCGATCTGCTACCACTCAGGCAGGTAGGCTGAGGAGTGGGAGAACCTATCACAGCCTGGCTAGACGGAGCTAGCTCTCGCCCTCGGTCTATTTATACCTTCATTCCCTGCTCTTCCTTTGCCTGTGATTCTGTCTGGTTTCCTGGCTCTGCTGTTTCTGCTAGTACTATTGACCTCTGCTTTAAATTGACCCTGGCTTTACTGACCACTCTCCTGCTCTGCGTTTGGTACCTCGTACACTCCTGGTTTGACTCGGCTCGTTCACTACTCCTGTTGCTCACGGTGTTGCCGTGTGCAACTGCCCCATTTCCCTTAGCTTCTGTGTACCCTTGTCTGTTTGTCTGTCGTACACATATTGAGTATAGGGACTGTCACCCAGTTGTACGCCGTCGCCTAGGACGGACCGTGCAAGTAGGCAGGGACTGAGTGGCGGGAAGATTAGGGCTCCCCTGTCTGTCTCCCTACCCCGACATTACATAGTTAAGGCTATTAATACATCATCTGCAAAGAGACCTATGCGATGTTCGTAAGTTCCAACTGATATCCCCGATATAGTCTCAGATTTTCTAATGTGTTCCGCAAAGGATTCCATCACCATTGCGACTATTAATGGTGACATTGGGCAACCCTGCCTTGTGCCTATATGTTGAAAGGTGATGATAGGAAACCTGAGGTATAGACTGAAGCACTGGGATTAGAATATAAAGACATAACTGCAGATAGGAATAAACCATCAAGGCCAACATTTTCAAAGTAGATTCCAAGCAACCCCAGTGGACCCTTTCGAACGCCTTCTCCGCATCCAAAGAGAGAAGCAGAGAAGGGGTCCGAGATGTCTCCACAGTTTCAATAATGTCTAAAAATCTCATTGTTCTTGCAACTTTTTGTCATGACTTGCTAATTTTAGAAATAGGCCTCTGACTTAAGCTTTGTGAGTGCACCAAACTGTGGAGTCAGAAGTTTAATTATTGTCGTTGAGTTCGAAACATTCCGATATCTCTTTATTTGAGATTGAAACTCTGCCTTGTTAAGAGAGACTTATTTAATGCATACGTGCTACGTTGCTGTGCAGGCCAGACGGGAACTTTCCTGGAATATCAAGAGGAGGTTATCAAGAACCTAATCTTTAAGGACCAGGAAGGGGGGGGGCACCCAGTACTTCTGGAAGCGAGGCCACACACATCATACAAGGGCAACACTTTCCAGGAGAAGTTCCCCAAACTGGCAAGAAGGGTAAAAAGTCAAAAGAGGTGCAAAGTCTGCTATAAACACAATATATCAATGTGACATGTGTCCCGAAAAACCAGAGCTCTGTATGAAAGAGTGTTTTAAAATTTATCATACATCCCTTGGTTTATCATTTACCCCAATTTTACTTACCCTGATGCACTCCGCACAGCTTATCCCCCTCATCTTTCCCTTCTGAGCCCTGCTATGTGCCCAGGCAGCTGATAACAGCCACATGTAGGGTATTGCCGTACCCGTGAGAACCAACATTACAGTTTATGGGGTATATGTCTCCGGTCAAAATGCTCACTACACCTCTAGATGAATGCCTTAAGGGTGTAGTTTTTAAAACGGGGTCACTTCTTGTGGGTTTTAACTGTATTGGTACCTCAGGGGCTTCTGCATACATGACTTCGCACCAGAAAATCCCCAGGAGGCCAAATGATGGTCCTTTCGTTCTGAGTCCTCCCATGGGCCCAAATGGCAGTTTATCACCACAAATGGGGTATTGCTGCACTCAGGAAAAATTGCGCAACAGAATGGGGTATTTTATTTCTTGTGAAAATAAGAAATTTTCAGCCAAAACGACATATTATTGGAAAAAATAATTTTGTTTTAATTCCCAGCCCAATTCAAATAAGTTCTGTGAAAAAACTGTGGGGTCAAAATGGTCACACCACCCATAAATGAATTCCTTGAGGGGTGTAGTTTCCAAAATGGGGTCACTTCTGGTGGGTTTCCATTGTTTTTATACCTCTGGGGCTCTGCAAATGCGACATGGCACCTGAAAACCAATCCAGCAAAATCTGCACTCCAAAGAACACACAGCGCTCCTTCCCTTCTGAGGCCTCCCATGGGCCCAAATGGCAGTTTATCGCCACAAATGGGGTATTGCTGCACTCAGGAGAAATTGGGCAACAAAACGGGGTATTTTGTTCCCTGTGAAAATAAGAAACTTTGATAAAAAATGACATCTTATTGGAAAAAATGAATTTTTTTTCATTTCACAGCCCAATTCAAATAGGTGCTGTGAAAAAACTGTGCGGTCAAAATTGTAACAACAACCATATTTTAATTCCTTCAGGGGTGTAGTTTCCAAAATGGGGTCACTTCTGGTGGGTTTCCATTGCTTTGATACCTCTGGGGCTCTGCAAATGTGACATGGCACCCGAAAACCAATCCAGCTAAATCTGGACTCCAACAAACACATAGCGCTCCTTTTCTTCTGAGCCCTCCCATGGGTCCAAACGGCAGTTTATCACCACAAATGGGGTATTGCCGCACTAAGGACAAATTGGGCAAGAAAATGGTTTATTTTGTTCCCTGTGAAAATAAGAAATTTTGATCACAAATGACATCTTATTGGAAAAAATGAATTTTTTTTAATTTCACAGCCCAATTAGAATAGGTGCTGTGAAAAAACTGTGTGGTCAAAATCGTAACAACAACCATAAATGAGGGGTGCAGTTTCCAAAATGGGGTCAGTATTGGGGGATTCCTACTGTTTTGGCACCTCAACACCTCTTCAAACCTGGCATGCTGCCTAAAATATATTCTAATAAAAAAGAGTCCTCAAAATGCACTAGGTGCTTCTTTGCTTCTAGGGCTTGTGTTTTAGTCCACGAGCGCACTAGTGCCACATGTGGGACATTTCTAAAAACTGCAGAATCTGGACAATACATATTTAGTAGTATTTCTCTGGTAAAACCTTCTGTATTACAGAAAAAAAAATTAATAAAATCGAAATTCAGCAAGAAAAATGACATTTGCAAATTTCAACTCCACTTTGCTTTAATTCTTGTAAAAAGCCTGAAGGGTTAAAAAACTTTCTAAATGCTGTTTTAAATACTTTGTGGGGTCTTGTTTTTAAAATGGTTTTTTTTATCAGGGTTTCTAATACATAGGCTCCTCAAAGCCACTTCAGAACTGAACAGGTACCTTAAAAAAAAAGCTTTTGACATTTTCTTAAAAATATGAGAAATTACTGTTTATGTTCTAAGCCTTGTAACGTCCAAGAAAAAGAAAAGAATGTTCAAAAAACGATGGCAATCTAAAGTAGACATATGGGAAATGTGGTTATACACAAGAGAGAGAAAGAAGCATGAAAGCCATTTGATAAAAAAAGTGAAAAAACTTTATTAAACATGTTTACATACACAGAAAAAGTTAATTTAAAAAGGTACAAATGGACAGAGAGACTCTATATAATTTATAGAGTCTCTCTGTCCATTTGTACATTTTTAAATTAACTTTTTCTGTGTATGTAAACATGTTACATAGTTACATAGTTACATAGTTAGTACGGCTGAAAAAAGACACATGTCCATCAAGTTCAACCAAGGGAAGGGAAAAGGGAAGGAAAAATTTCTACACATAGGAGCTAATATTTTTTTGTTCTAGGAAATTATCTAACCCTTTTTTAAAGCCATCTACTGTCCCTGCTGTGACCAGCTCCTGCGGTAGGCTATTCCATAAATTCACAGTTCTCACTGTAAAGAAGCCTTGTCGCCTCTGCAGCTTGAACCTTTTTTTCTCCAGACGGAGGGAGTGCCCCCTTGTTTTTTGAGGGGGTTTTACAAGGAACAGGATTTCACCATATTTTTTGTATGTGCCATTAATATATTTATATAAGTTAATCATGTCCCCCCTTAGTCGTCTTTTTTCAAGGCTAAATAGGTTTAATTCTTTCAATCTTTCCTCATAACTTAAATTCTCCATGCCCCTTATTAGCTTCGTTGCTCTTCTTTGTATTTTTTCCAACTCCAGGGCATCCTTTCTATGAACTGGAGCCCAGAACTGAACTGCATATTCTAGATGAGGCCTCACTAATGCTTTGTAAAGTGGCATTATTACATCCCTGTCCCGCGAGTCCATGCCTCTTTTAATACACGACAATATCCTGCTGGCCTTTGAAGCAGCTGATTGACACTGCATGCTGTTATTGAGTTTATGATTTACAAGTACACCCAGATCCTTCTCAACAAGTGAATCCGCCAGTGTAGCGCCCCCTAGGACATATGATGCATGCAGGTTGTTGGTACCAAGATGCATAACTTTACATTTATCTACATTAAACTTCATTTGCCAAGTGGACGCCCAAACACTTAGTTTGTTTAAATCTGCCTGTAATTCATGAACATCTTCCATAGTCTGAACTATATTACATAGCTTGGTGTCATCTGCAAAAATAGAAATAGTGCTATTAATCCCTTCCTCTATATCATTAATAAATAAGTTGAATAATAGTGGTCCCAGCACTGAACCCTGGGGTACACCACTTATAACCGGGGACCATTCAGAGAAGGAATCATTGACCACAACCCTCTGGATACGGTCCTTGAGCCAATTCTCAATCCAATTACAAACTATATTTTCTAAACCTATAGTCCTTAATTTACCCATTAGGCGTCTATGGGGGACAGTGTCAAATGCCTTTGCAAAGTCCAAAAACACTAAATCCACAGCGGCCCCTGTGTCTAGACTTCTGCTCACCTCTTCATAAAAACAGATTAGGTTAGTTTGACAACTTCTGTCCTTAGTAAAACCGTGCTGGCTGTCACTTATAATGCTATTTATTGTCACATAATCCTGTATATAGTCCCTCAATAGCCCCTCAAACATTTTCCCCACGATGGATGTTAAGCTTACTGGTCTATAATTACCCGGGGAAGACCTAGAGCCCTTTTTGAAAATAGGCACCACATTTGCCCTGCGCCAGTCCCTTGGCACTATACCAGTCACTAGAGATTCTCTGAATATTATGAAAAGGGGGACAGAAATAACTGAACTAAGCTCTTTAAGAATTCTAGGGTGTAACCCATCTGGTCCCGGAGCCTTGTGCACATTTATTTTATTTAATTTAGCTTGGACCATCTCTACATTCATCCAATTCAGTATATCAACTGATATATTAACAGCACTGGCACCGGCTACATCAGCTGCTCTTTCTTCTGTTGTATATACAGAGCTAAAGAACCCATTTAGTAACTCTGCCTTCTCTTGATCCCCTGTGATCAACTCCCCATTACCATTATCTAGGGGTCCTACATGTTCAGACCTTGGCTTTTTTGCATTTATATGCTTGAAGAATTTTTTAGGATTTGTTTTACTATCCTTGGCCACCTGCCTTTCATTTTGTATTTTTGCTAATTTTATTACATTTTTACAGATTTTATTAAGCTCTTTATATTTTACAAAGGCTACAGCTGTACCCTCAGATTTGTATTTTTTAAATGCCCTTTTTTTGTCATGTATTGCCCCTTTCACAGAAGGTGTAAGCCATGTGGGGTTTAATTTGAGTCGTTTATACTTATTACCTGTAGGAATAAATTTTGCACTATAATAACTCAAAGTAGATTTGAAAATCTCCCATTTATCATTTGTTCCATTATTTGACATTAGTTCTTCCCAGTCTATATCCTGAATTGCAGCCCTCATCCTGGGGAAATTGACTTTCTTAAAATTAAATGTTTTTGCCCTCCCAGCCTGCGTTTGTTTTTACAGTATAGGTAAAATGTAACTATATTATGATCACTGTTACCGAGGTTTTCACGAACATTGACATTCCCAACAAGATCTGCATTATTAGAAATGACCAGATCCAACAGAGCTTCACCTCTAGTCGGGTCTTCCACAAACTGGCCCATAAAATTTTCCTGCAATAGGTTGAGGAAATGTCTCCCCTTTGCAGTTGAAGCCGAACCATGACACCAATTAATATCCCGGAAATTAAAATCTCCCATTATCACTACAGTACCCGCCTGTGCAGCCCGCTCCATCTGTTTATATAGCTGAACTTCCATCTCCTCAGTTATATTGGGGGGTCTATAGATTACACCAAAAGTAATTTTTTCAGTGTTTACCTCCCTTTCTAGTTCCACCCACAAGGTTTCAACCTCCTCACAGTCTTGACCCACTATTGTCTCTTTCACACTCGCCTTCATATCACTTCTCACATACAGACATACACCACCACCTTTCCTATTTGTCCTGTCTTTACGAAAAAGTGTAAAACCCTGTAGATTTACAGCCCAGTCATGTGAAGAGTCCAGCCATGTTTCAGCAACACCAACTATATCTATATTTTCTTCCAGTATCAAGGCCTCCAGCTCCCCCATTTTGCTTGCTAGACTTCTGGCATTTGTGAACATACACTTTAACTTGCCTGTCAGTTTTTCACTTTTATTATCAGAAATGTGATTTGACATTAATCGGTCCTTTTTATTTACACTGATGTTTTGTAACGAAAGGATCTCCTTATCTTGTTGTCTAGTCCTCTCCCCACATTCTGTTTCTCCCCCCACCAATATAGTCTGACCCCTCTCTAACCTGGCTACCCCTTTTTTTTCTACATTGACCTCCCTCCTCAGCCCTAGTTTAAATACTCCGCCACCCCAGCTAGAATTCTCTCCCCCAGCACAGCGGACCCCCTTCCATTTAGGTGCAAATCATCTGCAGAATACAGTTTGTACCCCAATGAAAAGTCAGCCCAGTGCTCTAGGAACCCAAATCCTTCTCCTCTACACCAAGACTTCAGCCATGCATTTAACTCCCTAAGCTCCCGCTGTCTTTCCTGTGATGCGCATGGCACAGGCAGTATTCCTGAGAATACAACCTTGGAGGTCCTTCCCTTCAGCTTGTAGCCTAGTTCTTTAAAATTATTCTTAAGGCTCCTCCACCTACCATTTATTCTGTCGTTGGTACCGACATGGACCACGACAGCTGGATCATCACCAGCCCCTCCCAGCAATTTGTCCACCCGTTCCACCACATGCCGAACCCTGGCACCAGGGAGACAGCAAACCATTCGGTTGAGGCGGTCTTGGCGACAAATTATTCTATCCGTCTTCCTGATTATAGAATCCCCTACAACTATCAATTGTCTTGGCTTGCCTGCATTACCATCCCGCCGACTACTAGCTGGGCTGTTCTCCCGGCTGTTAGGGAGATCAGTATCCACTAGGGCTGCCTTTTCTGAGACTGACACCCTCGCATCATCACCCAACCTGGCAATTTTGCTTGGAATGCCAGAAACCGGATCGGCCTTCCTTGTCTTTGACCCCTTTCTACTGCCCCTAACTACATTAACCCAGCTACTTACCTGATCCTGCTCACCCATGTCATCACCCTCCAGTTCTAACCCACTAACTGCATGCTCTGTGAGCAGCAAGCTCCGCTCAAAATTGTCTATCCTCCTCAGTGTTGCATTCTGCTCCTCCAGATCTCTAATACGAGCTTCCAGGTGAACAACATGCTCACATCTGCCACAGAGATATTCACCCTGGAACTCCGGCTCCAGTCGTGTATACATATGACAAACTGTGCACTGAAGAAAACCTCCAATCTTGCTATCCATTATCCAAGTTACACCAAAACAGCGAACAATTGTCAAAGAAAAAGAAGAGTACTTACTGGGGCTTCAACTCCTCTTTTCAACTCCGGTTTTAGAACTCCACTTAGTTCACAAGCCACTTAAACCACCAAGCTCAGAAAGAGCAAGCTCAAAATGAGGTCTGCTGACTAATTTATACCACCTGTGTCCAGTTAACCCCTTCCCCCTCGTCAGCTGTTCAGCTGGAACGAATCTGCAAGGGAAAAAAAAAAATAAAAAATTTACAAATTTTTTTTTTTTTTTAAATTGTGTGAGTTTTTGCTATCTTCTATTTGCTAGCAATCAAAACAGATTCACAAACACAGAAATACAGCAACACAATACAGAAGTACAGCAACACAATCCGGTTTTAGAACTCCACTTAGTTCACAAGCCACTTAAACCACCAAGCTCAGAAAGAGCAAGCTCAAAATGAGGTCTGCTGACTAATTTATACCACCTGTGTCCAGTTAACCCCTTCCCCCTCGTCAGCTGTTCAGCTGGAACGAATACAGAAATACAGCAACACAATACAGAAGTACAGCAACACAATCCGGTTTTAGAACTCCACTTAGTTCACAAGCCACTTAAACCACCAAGCTCAAAAGTTTTTTCACTTTTTTATCAAATGGCTTTCATGCTCCTTTCTCTCTCTTGTGTATAACTGCTTATATAGGAGTTCCCTTAATACTAGTTAGGTAGTATGCTTTGCATTAATAGCATCTAAGCCTTTATTGCTTATTGCAATAGGAGTCTTTTTGTGTATAATATGGGAAATGTGAACTAGTAACTATTTTTGGGTGGTATAACCGTCTGTTTTACAAGCAGATGCATTTCAATTCTGAAAAATGCTATTTTTTATAAATTTTCTCTACATTTTGCAATTTTACCCCAATAAACACTGAATATATTGACCAATTTTTACCACGAACATGAAGCCCAATGTGTCACGAGAAAACAATCTCAGAATCGCTTGGATAGGTTTAAGCATTCCGACGTTATTACCACATAAAGTGAAATATGTCAGATTTGAAAAATGGGCTCTGAGCCTTAAGGCCAAAACTTGGCTGTGTCCTTAAGGGGTTAATAGACAACTCGGCGTGTTTTTACCTTTTGACCAACTGGGCGTTGTAAAGAGAAGTGTATGACGCTGATCAATCGGCATCATACAATTCTCTCCATTCATCTCCATTTGTACTCAGTACAGCATGATCTCGCGAGATCATGCTGTGCTGAGTACAAAAAGACATGAATGGAGAGAAGTGTATGACGCTGATTGGTCAGCGTCATACACTTCTCTTTACAATGCCCAGTTGGTCAAAAGGTAAAAACACGCCCAGTTGTCCATAAAGAAAAATAAAAACACAGTTGTTATCTACATTACAGCGCCGATCAGATTATGTAGGAGATAGGGCACTTATAATGTGGTGACAGAGACTCTTTAACCCCTTAAGGACACAGCCTGTTTTCGCCTTATGGACCAGGCCATTTTTTCAAAACTGACATGTGTCACTTCATCTTTTAATAACTCCGGAATGCTTTCACCTATCCAAGCGATTCTGAGATTGTTTTCTCGTGACACATTGGACTTTAAGTTATTAGCAAAATTTGGTCGATACATTCAGTGTTTACTTGTAAAAAAAAACACCAAAATTTTGAGAAAATTTGTAAAATATTTTCTAAATTTAAATGTATCTGCTTGTAAGAACATTCTTTTCTTTTTCAAGGACGTTACAAGGCTTAGAACTTTAGCAGCAATTCCTCACAATTTCAATACAATTTCAAAAGGCTATTTTTTTTAGGGACAAGTTCAGTTCTAAAGTGACTTTGAGGGCCTTATATATTAGAAAGTCCCCATAAATCACCCCATTTTAAAACCCTAACCCCTCAAAGTATTAAAAACAGATTTTAGAAAGTTTCCTAACCCTTTAGATGCTTCACAGGAATTACCGCAATGTAGAGGTGAAATTTACAAATTTCATTTTTTTTTGCAGAGAATCAGTTTTACTCCATTTTTTTTCTTTAGCACAGAAGGTTTTACCAGAGAAACGTTACGCAATATTTATTGCCCAGGTTCTGCAGTTTTTAGAAATATCTCTTATGTGACCCTAGAGTGGTAATGGACTGAAACACAGGCCTCAGAAGCAAAGGAGCACTTAGTGGATTTAGGGGGCCTCCTTTTTATTAGAATATATTTTAGGCACCATGTCAGGTTTGAAGAGGTCTTGTGGTGCCAAAACAGTAGAAACCTCCCAAAAGTGACCCCATATAGGAAGCTACACCCCTCAAGGAAATTATCTAGGGGTATTGTGAGCATTTTGACCCCACAGGTTTTTTGCAGAAATGATTGAAAATAGGCAGTGAAAATGAAAATCTACATTTTTTCCAATAAAATGTGGGTTTAGCTAATTGTTTTTCACTTCTGCAAGAACTAAAGCAGAAAAATCACCACAACGTTTGTAGATCAGTTTCTCCTGAGTAAAAGAAAAAAACAATATGTGGTAATAAACTGCTGTATGGACCCACGGCAGGGCTCAGAAGGGAAGGAGCACCATTTGGCTTTTGGAGCTCAACTTTAGCTGGAATGGTTCTCGTGTGCCATGTCACATTTGCAAAGGCCCTGAGGGGACAAAACAGTGAAAACCATCCAACAATACCCAATAAGGAGCGGAAATCCGCCATTCTTATTTACAGCGCCGATCTTCTGGATACACCAGAAACCAGGGTAATAAGTGCCCGACGAAGGTCCTCTGACCGAAACGTTGCACCTAACCCTTGGCATCAAAAATAATAAATATTTCAAGAATTCATCACTTACGACTCAGTGTGCCGAATACTTTTTTACAATACGATTGGGTTGGGACCCTATTCATGCACCTACCCGGAACTAGTGCATTCCGAACCAATTTCTACAAATACCCAATATGTGGTCATAAACGGCTGTTTGGACACACGTCAGGACCCGGAAGGGAAGAAGTGCTATTTGGCATTCAGATTTTGCTGGATAGGTTTGTGGGGCCATGTCGCCTTTGCAAGCCCCTGAGGGACACCCCAAAATTGATCCCATTTAGGAAACTACACCCCTCAAGGAACTTATCTAAGGGTATTGTTAGCATTTTGACCCCACTGTTTTTTTGCAGAAATTATTGGAAGTAGGCCGTGAAAATTAAAATCACATTTCTTTTCAATAAAATGTAGGTTTAGCTAATTTTTTTTCATTTCAAGAACTAAAGCAGAAAAAGCACCACAACAATGGTAGATCAGTTTCTCTTGAGTAAAAAAAAACCCATATATGGTAATAAACTGCTGCTTGGGCCCACGCAGGGCTCAGAAGGGAAGGAGCACCATTTGGCTTTTGGAGCTCAAATTTAGCTGGAATGGTTTTCGTTTGCCATGTCACATTTGCAAAGGCCCTGAGGGGACAAAACAGTGGAAACCACCCAAAAGTGACCCCATTTGGGAAACTACACCCCTGATGGAATTTATCGAGTGGTATAGTGAGCATTTTGACCCCACAGTTTTAGAAATTAAAAATTACTTTTCCTCTGATAAAACGTGGAAATTTTCAAAGCACCCCAACATTTGAAAAGCAATTTCTCCGGATTACGGAAATACCCCATATGGGGTCATAAACTGCTGTTTGGACACACGGCAGGGGTCAGAAAGGCAGGAGTGCTATTTGGCAATCAGATTTTGCTGGCTTTGTTTTTGGGCGCCATGTTGCATTTGCAAAACCCTAAAGGTACCAAAGTACAGTGGTAGCCCCCAAGAAGTAACCCCATTTTAGAAACTACACCCCTTAAGGCATTTATCATTTGCCTGGACATATGACAGGGCTCAGAAGTGATGGGCACCATTTGCATTTGAGGTCTATTTCGGTGATTTTCACACCATTGGCCCACAATTGCAGGGCTCTGAGGTCAAATAGTAAAACAAACACCCAAGTAGTGACCCCTATTTTGAAAACTACTCCCCTTAATACATTTTAAGGGGTGTAGTGACCATTTTGACCCCACAGTTTTTTTTTCATGAGAAATAAACTCGCAGCGGATGGTGCAAAGTAAAAATTGCAATTTTCCGCTGATATGCCATTTTAGCGCACAATATGTTGTGCCCAGTTTGTGCCACTGCAGCCAAATACCTCATACAATTTTAATCGGGTTCTCCCAGGTATGGCAATGCTATATATGTGGACGTACACTGCTGTTTGGGCACGCTGTAGGGTTCAGAAGGGAGGGAGCTGCATTTGGCTATCGGCGTGCAGATTATGTTTGGTAGTCGTTCTGTTTGGGGTATTAGTGTTATTTCATCATAATGTGAGGGCATATGTAATTTGTGCGGAGAACATCAGGGTATAATAAGAGGGTATAATAATGCGGTAAATAAATAATAATCCGCAGATATGTGGCCGATGTCGCACTGATAAATGGTGCCCAATCTTATCCGCTTTTGGAACACTGCACATTTTGCATCACCATATTCTGAGAGCCAGAACTTCTTTATTTTTTTTTCAATGGAGCTGTGTGAGGGCTTATTTGTTGCGGGACAATCTGTAGTTTTCATTGGTACTATTTTTATTCCATTTTTTGGCAATCAAGGTCACCAAAAACCAGCAATTCTGTTATGTTTTTTATTTATTTTTTTACGACGTTCACTGCGGGCTATAAATTATATTATAAATATATTTTACTTGATTCTGCGGGTCGATACGATTACGACGATGCCAAATGTATGTATTTTTTTTACGTCTTGCAGCGTTTACGCAATAAAATCCCTTTTTTTTAAATTGTATTTATTTCTTGTGTCGCCATATTCTGAGAGCCATAACTTTTTTATTTTTCAATCAAAAAAGCTGTGAGAGGGCTTGTTTTTTGCTGGACTAGTTGTTGTTTTTATTAGTACCATTTTGGGGTACGTGCAACTTTTTGATCACGTTTTATTCCATGTTTTGGAGGGGGTGGTGATAAAAAAATAGATTCTGGCATGCTTTTTTACTTATCCTTTTTGCGGTGTTTACTGTGTGGGGAAAATAACATTACAGTTTTATAGTTGGGGTCATTACGGACACGGCGATACCAAATTTGTGTACCTTTTTTAACGTGTTCATTTTTTTCCCATAATAAAAGACTTATTATAGGAAAAAAGGCAATGTTTGTTTTTATTAACTTGAAACTTTTATTTTTACACTTTTATTCAACTTTTTTTTTGTCCCACTTGGGGACTTGAGGTCCTTCACCTCTGATCTTTACTCTAATGCATTGCACTACCCAGGTAGTGCAATGCATTAGAGCTGTCAGTCATTCACTGACAGCAAGCCAATTAGGTCCCATCTGAGGGCGGGGCCTAAAAGGCTATCGTACGTGGCAGACCAGGAGGCTATTATTAGGCCTCCGATTGCCATATCAATGATCGGCATCGTCACTATAACATTGTGTCGATGCCCATCGCTACAAACTACTAAGATGCCGCAATCGCTTTTGATCACGGCATTTAAGGTGTTAATGGCAGGGATCGGAGCTAGCTCCATTCCTTGCCATTACAGCATGGTGTCACCTGTAACATACATCTGACACCGGCGGCTGATGTCGCAGGCTCAGCTTCTGAGCCTGCACCACTTTTCTTTAGCGACCGGAAGCCTTTTAGGCCCCGCCTCTGGGTGGGATCAGCAGGCTTCCGTACTTGGCAGACATGAGGCCATTGTTAGGCCTCTGGTCTGCCAGAATAGCCATCTATTCCCTATTTCTTGTTTCTAGATATTTCTTGTTTCTAGATATTCTCATAACTTTTATGGATAAGCCCCTCTCCTCTTCCACGTTCTAGGTTTTTCTCTCTGCTGATACCAACCAAAAGAGTTATTTATATAGGTGATTATCTCTCTTAATCCATATAGATTTATTTCTGGTCTCATCTATACTTTGCTTCTCTTTGGCCATCTTTGTATTGTATTACCATTGACTCCTTTTGTTATGTAATGTATTTTTTGAATGTTCTCAAATGTTCTTACCATTCTTTGTATTTGAAATATCTTTTCAATAAAAATTTTAAGGAAAAAAAAACCAAAAAACTATCTTCCTGCTGGGGTGTGTCTTCAGGAAACCCATCTCACCAGGGAATCTGCAAAGGAGTTTGAAAGACAGTGGATGAGTAGAGCTTATTAGTAAGTCTCTTCATCTTTTTCAAGAGGGTTGTCTATTCTCAATCATAAAGGAATTGATGCCCAGGTTTTGGATGAGTTCATAGATAAAGAGGGTAGTGTAAGAATATTTTTCTCTTCCACCATCTTACTGGATTATAATGTTAGGTGCAATAAATGAAATACGAGAGTGAGTGTATAAAAATTTATATTGTATAAAGCAGGGGTCTCAAGCGCGCGGGCCGCATGCGACCTCTGAGGCTGTCATCTGCGACCCATGGGACACAGAGCCGCTAATACAGGCTCTGCTCTGGGACTCTGTGGAATTCCCTGACATCGCTGTCCATATATGGACAGTGTTGTCAGGGTCTTCCCAAGAGCTGAGTTCCGGGCAGAGCGCTAGTACAGGCTCTGCTCCGGTACTCTGTGGAATTCCCTGACATCGCTGCCCATGTATGGACAGTGTTGTCAGGGTCTTCCCCAGAGCAGAGTCCCAGGCAGAGCGCTAGTACAGGCTCTGCCCTGGGACTCTGTGGAATACCCTGACATTGCTGTCCATATATGGACAGTGTTGTCAGGGTCTTCCCCAGAGCGGAGTCCTGGGCAGAGCGCTAGTACAGCCTTTGCACTGGGACTCTGTGGAATTTCCTGACATCGCTGTCCATATATGGACAGTGTTGTCAGGGTCTTCCCCAGAGCGGAGTCCTGGGCAGAGCGCTTGTACAGGCTCTGCTCCGGGACTCTGTAGAATCTCCTGACATCGCTGTCCACATATGGACAGTGATGTCTAGGGCTTTCCCAGAGCTGGATGTCAGGAGCATAGCTGGAGTCCCAGACAGTGCTAGAAGCAGCTCTGCTCCAGAACTCCGCTCTGGGCAAGCCCCTGATATCACTGTCCATATATGGCACTGTGGCAGCATCTACAGAGAGCACTATTGCAGCATCTACAGAGGGCACTGTGGCAGCATCTACAGAAGGTACTGTGACAGCATCTACAGAAGGTACTGTGGCAGAATCTACAGAATCTACAGAGGGCACTGTGGCAGCATCTACAGACGGCACTGCGGTAGCATCTACAGAGGGCACTGTGGCAGTATCTACAGAGGGCACTGTGGCATTATCTATGGGTGGGTGTGTGTCAGTATCTACAGAGGACACTGTGGCATATCTAGTGGTGTGTGGCATTATCTACCGAGGGCACTGTGGCATTATCTACAGAGGGCACTGTGGCAGTCTCTACAGAGGGCACTGTGGCAGGATCTACAGAGGGCTCTGTGGCACTATCTTAAAAGGGGCTGTCCAATCTTGACATTTGTGTGTCTTCCAAACGCTGCCAACTGAGCCGTCGGACTGCATTTAGCGACACTTAAACTGGAAAACTGGATTGTTGAAATGCGGCCCGTCAACTTTTATTTTTTTCTATATGTGGCCCACTTACCCGGTCGAGTTGGAGAGCCCTGGTATAAAGAGTGAAATGACCATTACAGTTATTCTGAGACTTCTATGGAGATTTGTACACAAAGACAGTCATAAGCAATAAACTACATAGACACTTTTTCCTTATCATTAACAGTACATTACACATTATAATTACCATACATAGACTTTCCACACACTCCAGTAAGTCTCCTCCCCAGTATGTCTCGCCATGGATCCCTCCCCAAATGGCTCCCTAGTGCCTCTCAAGTTCCCCCTCATGAGTCATGCTTGGGTTTTTATACCCCTTTGTCTGCCCCTCTTGGAGACACATAGTCTAACCTTTCTGTTTAAGGAACTTCTTTCTGTTTAAGGAACTTCCTCGTGTTACATTCAAATATAGAATACTGGTGCCACTTATCAACCACCTTTAGCATTTTATCACATCCTGAGTTTGTCCACAGATAAGACTTATTGTCCACCCTACTGGTTAGCATCTGTAAGGCCTCATGCCCACCTTCGTCTTTTCCTTCAGGGTGCTAGCTATTTTTTTGACGGCTAGCACCCTGACCCATTCATTTCAATGGGGCCATGCACACTTCAGTTTTTTTGATGGTCCCGTTGTTCCATTCCAACAAAAGTAGAGCATGTCCTACTTTGATTGGCTGCAGCGGTCACATGGGATGGAACGTTATCCCAGGAGGCCGGACTGGAGGAAGAAGCAGGGAGTTCTGGGTAAGTATAAACTTTTTTTTTCTGAGTTGTGATTTTTGCAGGGGAAGTCGCTGCACTTGACTATTTGTTGTGGGTTTTTGAAGGAAACCTTAGAAATCTATATTGTGAGCACCGCGCATGGTACTCACTGTCCAGCGGTAGTCACTGTCCAGGGTGCTGAAAGAGTTACTGCCGATCTGTGCAGCCCCTTCTGTCTATCCAGCACTGATCAGCAGCCTCTTCTCTCTATCCATCACTGATAAGCAGCCTCTTCTCTCTATCCAGCACTGATCGTAACTCTTTCAGCACCCTGGACAATGACTACCGCTGGACAGAGAGTACCATGCGCGGTGCTCACAATATAGATTTCTAATGTTTCAGGACCCTATCGCTGTCCATGCTGTGTACCGCTACTCACAATGAAACGCTATGCCCTCGCTGATATCGGGTGCATAGTGGGAATGGGAATTTGTTTCCTCTACGGAAACGGAAACACGGAAGTGTACACGGAGTACACACGGGAACCACACTGATACAATCACGGACACACGGGTCTGTGAAAAACGGTCGTGAAAACGGTGATGCAAGTGTGCATGAGGCGTAAGAGATACCTGTGAATGTCTGCGTCCTATGTTGTGAGAATCAGATTAAACAATAGGTATCTTGCATACTAATGAGATGCCTTTCATTGAGACATGCAACTATACCCATGATCCTCCATCTTTGATTCATTCAAATAAAATATACTATGTGATATAATATATAACATTATATAAGGCTTTCATTTTTCAAATCCTTAATTTTTTACAGTAGATTTGTGGCTCTTTGTGGTAGGTTTGAGGGGGTTTTGGAAGTTATTGTGGCAGTTTGTAATCCGCCTCCCTTCTCCTTAAATATATTTAAATGCATTCTGGGCTATGTCAAAGATAAGGATGAGTGCCCTATACTCATTATTGGCAATTGTAATATTGCCCCGATGAGAAAATAGATAGATTATGAAGAAATAACTTTAAAATAAATAAAAAAAAGAACCCCTTTTTGGATTTTCTTGGTGAGGTGGGCTGGTCTGATGTATGGAGGTCTAGACACCCGGATACACAGCAATTGTGTTACTCTAAATCTTCGGATAGACTCTCTCTGATAGATCTAGCAATTGCTAATGAGAAAAATGCGAGAATAATTTAAAAAGTTCAATATGAGACAAGAGGTTTATCCAATCACTTGCCAATGTTGGTAGAGATCCTTTCTAGAAAATGGGGACAATGCCATTTTGAGATTAAGTATTTTACAATACAGGACATTTGGACAACACCATAAAACAGTAGTTCAGCTTTTTTTTTCTTCCGTGAACGTAGGTTCTGCTCCTATATCCGTTGTCTGGGAGGCTTTTAAAGCATTCTTTTGAGGCACGATGGCTTCTTTACAAACATGGAATCCCATATGAGGAGTATATTGGGTATCAATATTAACTTATGACAGTTATTTCTCTATTGGTGAGTCCGGACCAGACTGGTTTCCTTCCTGGTAATTCAATCTCCTGTAATCTTAGAAAGGCCTTCACTAATATCCAATATGGCGGTATCAGTTTTCCAAAGGGTGCATTATTGTCTCTAGATGCTTGTAAAGCGTTTGATACGGTGGAATGGGACTTGTTATGGGAGGTACTTCGGTCATTTGGCATTGGGGATAATTTGGTGAAATTGTCTCGAGGCACTAGACAGGGGTGCCCCATTTCCCTATTTCTGTCTCTCCTGCTTATCGAGGTCTTGGCTGTTAATATAAGAAAAGATAGTCGTATAAAAGGCTTTTTGAGGGGCGATATTAAAGAAAAATATTCTTATATGCTGATGACATGTTATTATTCCTTAGAGATACATCTGATATTGTTCATGTCATTGAAGTATATGAGACCTTTGGCGAGTTTTCAGGAGTTCAGATCAACTGTGATAAATCATTATTGATGGTTTTTGACTCCAAGTATGTATTAAAGGCTTCAGCTGGTAGACTCTATTCAATACTTACGCATTAGAATTTCAAGGATAATAACAGATTATGTGCCACTAAATATTCTTCCATTATTTTTTACTTTATGACACAAGGTTAGAATCTGGAATATGATATTACCCCAATATGCGTCACGAATAGCACTAATTAAAAGGGTAATTTTGCTGTTGGTACTTCATACTTTTGATAATGCACTATTATGGATACCTAGAACTATTTTTATAACTCTCCAAGCAATTATTCGGGAACTTATTTTGGAGGGGCGGCCCTGTATTAAATATAATAGACTTTGTCGACCAGTTCAGGAGGGGGTTTTGCCCTCCCGGAATTCTCGAAATATTTTTTGGCATCTCAATTGCAACCCTTTTTGTATTGAAAGCACTTGACTGTCAACAAAATAATATTGCTTGAGAGGGGGGTGGGTGGTCAGGATTGGAGTGTTTTTCAAATATTAGAGCTAGGGGCTTTGAATAGTTCCCAATACTTCTCTGACCCTTTGTTAAAATTATATGTTAAAATCTGGCAGGAGACCAAAAGTATCCTTTCTTATGGTGGATATCTAGAATTTGCACCTCTTTGGAATAATCTTCATTTATATGAATTTTTTAAAATAAAGGACTCACAGTTGTGGAATAAATACGGGATAACGCAATTATCACATTTATTTGATAATTGCAACCAGAGGAGCTTCTAGGATCCCCAGATGGATTTTGGATTACCCAAAAATTGCTAGTTATCGTATCTTCAATTATATCCTGCATGGAATGTCACCAAAGATAAACACAAATTTAGAATTAAACAATTTCCCGTTGGGGATATGTTATAAAAGAAACTAAGTAATAGGGTAATTTCACTATGCTAAAATTTGGGATGTAAAAATAATATGGAATTAACGAACAAAAATAAGTGGATGAGGGATTTGGGTTCAATTAATGAATCTCAATATGAATCGATTCACAATAATTTGGATTATGTTTCACATAATATGGCACATAGATTTTCTCACTATATGGTACATGCCTAAAAAATTAGTTAACCTGGGATTTAGATCCATTGATAGCTGTCCAAAGTGTGGCTCTTTGGGAGAAGATTTGATTCACTTACTTTGGAGATGCCCAAGTTATTGGTGTCACTTACTCAGGGATCACAACTTTTGATACAGATTATGATGAAAGTTTGATTTTGCTAGATGACTGGAATTGATACTATATATAATAAAATACAGGTAATACTAACTCTTCAATTACTGTTCTTGGCAGGTTAGAAATACTTAAAACATGGATATCTCGTAACCCCCCACTTTTTCTCATATGGAAGAAGCAGATTTACAAGACAATACTTTATGAAAAAGTTTACTATGCTGAGGAGGCTAGAAGTAGTTATTTCAAATCAAAATGGCAACCATGTATTGAAACCTTGGAACAAACTGACAGAAACTTTGTCCTAGAGATTAAGTACATTTGTGGTATTTATTTATGAATTTATTTATTTATTTATTTATTTATTTTTAAAAATGTTCTCCTTTCCAGGTAAGGGGTGGGGGGAGTTGGCTTTAAAAATAACTGAAATTTGGGTAAATTATATAGGTAGCAATAATAGTTATACTATTCTAAAAAATGTTTTGTTAAGAATCAAATATTGCTCTGTTTTGGATAAAATAAAACATATAAACTGTTTAAAAAAAAAAAAAGGCCCCATGATGTCCCATCTGTTCAACCGCCAATTGCCATATAATAGGGGACTTGAAAATGATGTGAAAGGAATGTAACAAGGAGATATTAAGGAAGGACAACAAAAAAGACAGTAGGAACCCCACTATCGACAACTGGGTATAAAGAAATATATCCAGCTAGGTCTGGGAGATTCCCCAAACCAGAAGCTTGATACCTACATGGGGAAAGTGACAGGCGTAGAAGGCGTAGAAGGTGACTCAGCTCCTATTCGTAGTAACAAATTACGTAAGGGTAGAGTAAGCGGGTCCAAATTTATAATTACAATACTGATAGCGTTTTCTGATCAATTACGTGTGGACACAGTAGGAAAGGAAACAAATCTCGACCGAGCACGACCACCAGGCCACCGCAGGAGAGGGACAAGCCCTCACCCTCAGCGACCCCCACCGAGCAAACCCGAGATTCATCAATTCAAGTATTAATAAATGCAATGCAATACAATAACTCAAATCAGCTATCTTCACTTGAAGAAAACAGAACATTAAATGGAAAGTAAAGCATTGTTGAGACATTAAGCAGACATTGAGCGGGTTCTCAGGAGGTAGTAACCTCCGGCCATGAGGTCAGAAGTCATAGGGATATCGTCGCCTTGACAGTCTCTGAGGCAACCCGGTAGGTGATGAAGGGGTCTGAGGATGAACTGGTTGGGCTCTCGGCTCAAAGTGAAAAACGATATCCAGTGAGACAATTGAAGATGTGGGAGATAGCAAGTCACCTGGAACACGAAGAGTCAAAGAGCGTCCATCATGGCGCACTGTTAGAGCGAAGGGGAATCCCCAACGAAATGACAAGCTGCGGTCTTTGAGGACATTAGTGAGAGGGAAGGGAGCTGCTCTCATAGTCAACGTGTATCTGGAAAGGTCCGGGAGAATCTGGAGTAAGTGACCATCAAATGTAGCTGCAGGATGTTCTCTGGCTTTCATGAGTATCTCCTCTTTTATCCTGTAGTGATGCACTCGACAAATGATGTCTCGCGGTTTGTTGGGGACTGGATCCCGAGGACGGAGGGCTCTATGGGCCCTGTCAAGTTCAATCTTGGTGGAAGGAGGAGAGTACAGGATGCCATTGAAGATACATACTAATGTTCAAGCACGATCTTGGGTGGTTACAGTTTCTGGAAGGCCTCTGATGCGGAGAGTATTCAGCCTGTTACGGTTTTTCAAATTGTCTAATTGTGATTGTAAGGCCACAATATGCATAGTGTGAGTTCTAAAAGTGTTCTGAAGAGATGTCACACACAGTATATTTAAGGTTGTGTGTTCACTGTCATTCTTATCGACCAACGTCAAAAAGCGTAACCTTGTTATTTAATATAATAAATTATCATAATTTTATACTTCATCTTTATTTTGAATGAGTAATGTATAGCAGCGCCAGGTGTGGTCCCCTTTTTTCCTATTAACCTCAAATCCTATATCCTGAGGTAACAAAACCTGTTACCGGGTTGGACCGTGGTAGCAGCTTACTATCTGGTCTTTTATTCTCCATCTGACATCAGGGTTGTGCCCGAATTAGCACAACTCCATTAGGTGAGCATACTACTTATCTCATCTATCTAGACATCCCTCCCTGCGTCATCTGCACTATGTGGCGCCGTGCATCTCTACTTTTTCTCTTTTAGCTCTGAAGAGATGCCATCATAGTTTGTTCCTTGGTGTCTACATGAGAGGACAGATAGGTCCGATTGAAATTTGGAGATTTCTTGTGTGTGCATTTAGCTATGATACATCTGGCATATTCCGCCATGTCGTCCCTGTACAGAGAAGTACGTAACAACATCTGTATGTCCGACAATTTGGCAGCTCTGTTATTCTCCTGACTTGAGGAGGTAGAGTTGACCTGTGATCTTGACTAGCTGATTTGATCTGCAGGGCGTAAGCCATCCGTGAGACCGGGTGATTCAGGAAGGTGCCCAGGTACCGGAGATTGTGTGGTCAGTAGGCTTGGGAACCCTGATAGGTGGTCCATGGGAGAAGCTATGCCATCTGGCACAAGACGAGATGGCTTAATCAGCGTGGGGGGGGGTCTATAATAGAGCCCCGGGTTTGACCAGCAGCGGCCCTTGGTGGAGAAATAGCCCCAATTCGTGCCGCATTACCTCCCACCTGATGCACCCCAACGTCCAGTGGTCATACTTGGGGTGATGGAGGAGATGTTGCTTCTCCTCCCTGCCCTGCAGCAATGATGGAAAGGCTGTCCGGTGATCGGTCGCACGAGCCAGGCACTTGTGTCACTGGAGGGGTCCGCAATTGAAGGCTGGACTGAAATGTAGAAACACCCAGCTGCAGCGGAACTTGCACAGCAGTCAGCAGTCCCAGACAGGGTTCAGAGTCTCCCAATGGTCACTGGCTCGGGCTCCTCCACCTTACATAGCTACATAGTTACATAGTTAATACGGCTGAAAAAAGACACATGTCCATCAAGTTCAACCAAGGGGCGGGAAAAGGGAAGGAAAAATTTCTACACATAGGAGCTAATATTTTTTTGTTCTAGGAAATGATCTAACCCTTTTTTAAAGCCATCTACTGTCCCTGCTGTGACCAGCTCCTGCGGTAGGCTATTCCATAGATTCACAGTTCTCACGGTAAAGAAGCCTTGTCGCCTCTGCAGCTTGAACCTTTTTTTCTCCAGACGGAGGGAGTGCCCGCTTGTTTTTTGAGGGGGTTTTACAAGGAACAGGATTTCACCATATTTTTTGTATGTGCCATTAATATATTTATATAAGTTAATCATGTCCCCCCTTAGTCGTCTTTTTTCTAGGCTAAATAGGTTTAATTCTTTCAATCTTTCCTCATAACTTAAATTCTCCATGCCCCTAATAGTTTCGTTGCTCTTCTTTGTATTTTTTCCAACTCCAGGGCATCCTTTCTATGAACTGGAGCCCAGAACTGAACTGCATATTCTAGATGAGGCCTCACTAATGGTTTGTAATGTGGCAATATTACATCCCTGTCCCGTGAGTCCATGCCTCTTTTAATACACGACAATATCCTGCT
Source organism: Rhinoderma darwinii (assembly GCF_050947455.1). Classification (NCBI taxonomy): domain Eukaryota; kingdom Metazoa; phylum Chordata; class Amphibia; order Anura; family Rhinodermatidae; genus Rhinoderma; species Rhinoderma darwinii. The sequence goes on from NW_027461777.1 coordinate 36,682, forward strand.
GGCCTTTGAAGCAGCTGATTGACACTGCATGCTGTTATTGAGTTTATGATTTACAAGAACACCCAGATCCTTCTCAACAAGTGAATCCGCCAGTGTAGCTCCCCCTAGGACATATGATGCATGCAGGTTGTTGGTACCCAGATGCATAACTTTACATTTATCTACATTAAACTTCATCTGCCAAGTGGACACCCAAACACTTAGTTTGTTTAAATCTGCCTGCAATTCATGAACATCTTCCATAGACTGAACTATATTACATAGCTTGGTGTCATCTGCAAAAATAGAAATAGTGCTATTAATCCCATCTTCTATATCATTAATAAATAAGTTGAATAATAGTGGTCCCAGCACTGAACCCTGGGGTACACCACTTATTACCAGGGACCATTCAGAGTAGGAATCATTGACCACAACTCTCTGGATACGGTCCTTGAGCCAATTCCCAATCCAATTACAAACTATATTTTCTAAACCTATAGTCCTTAATTTACCCATTAGGCGTCTATGGGGGACAGTGTCAAATGCCTTTGCAAAGTCTAAAAAACACTAAATCCACAGCGGCCCCTCTGTCTAGACTTCTGCTCACCTCTTCATAAAAACAGATTAGGTTAGTTTGACAACTTCTGTCCTTAGTAAAACCGTGCTGGCTGTCACTTATAATACTATTTATTGTCACATAATCCTGTATATAGTCCCTCAATAGCCCCTCAAACATTTTCCCCACGATGGATGTTAAGCTTACTGGTCTATAATTACCCGGGGAAGACCTAGAGCCCTTTTTGAAAATAGGCACCACATTTGCCCTGCGCCAGTCCCTTGGCACTATACCAGTCACTAGAGATTCTCTGAATATTATGAAAAGGGGGACAGAAATAACTGAACTAAGCTCTTTAAGAATTCTAGGGTGTAACCCATCTGGTCCCGGGGCCTTGTGCACATTTATTTTATTTAATTTAGCTTGGACCATATCTACATTCATCCAATTCAGTATATCAACTGATATATTAACAGCACTGGCACCGGCTACATCAGCTGCTCTTTCTTCTGTTGTATATACAGAGCTATAGAACCCATTTAGTAACTCTGCCTTCTCTTGATCCCCTGTGATCAAGTCCCCATTACCATTATCTAGGGGTCCTACATGTTCAGACCTTGGCTTTTTAGCATTTATATACTTGAAGAATTTTTTGGGATTTGTTTTACTATCCTTGGCCACCTGCCTTTCATTTTGTATTTTTGCTAATTTTATTACATTTTTACAGATTTTATTAAGCTCTTTATATTTTACAAAGGCTACAGCTGTACCCTCAGATTTGTATTTTTTAAATGCCCTTTTTTTGTCGTGTATTGCCCCTTTCACAGAAGGTGTAAGCCATGTGGGGTTTAATTTGAGTCGTTTATACTTGTTACCTATAGGAATACATTTTGCACTATAATAACTCAAAGTAGATTTGAAAATCTCCCATTTATCATTTGTTCCATTATTTGACATTAGTTCTTCCCAGTCCATATCCTGAATTGCAGCCCTCATCCTGGGGAAATTGGCTTTCTTAAAATTAAATGTTTTTACCTCCCAGCCTGCGTTTGTTTTTTATAGTATAGGTAAAATGTAACTATATTATGATCACTGTTACCGAGGTTTTCACGAACATTGACATTCCCAACAAGATCTGCATTATTAGAAATGACCAGATCGAACAGAGCTTCACCTCTAGTCGGGTCTTGCACAAACTGGCCCATAAAATATTCCTGGCCCATAAAATATTCCGGAAACGGAAACACGGAAGTGTACACGGAGTACACACGGGAACCACACTGATACAATCACGGACACACGGGTCTGTGAAAAACGGTCGTGAAAACGGTGATGCAAGTGTGCATGAGGCGTAAGAGATACCTGTGAATGTCTGCGTCCTATGTTGTGAGAATCAGATTAAACAATAGGTATCTTGCATACTAATGAGATGCCTTTCATTGAGACATGCAACTATACCCATGATCCTCCATCTTTGATTCATTCAAATAAAATATACTATGTGATATAATATATAACATTATATAAGGCTTTCATTTTTCAAATCCTTAATTTTTTACAGTAGATTTGTGGCTCTTTGTGGTAGGTTTGAGGGGGTTTTGGAAGTTATTGTGGCAGTTTGTAATCCGCCTCCCTTCTCCTTAAATATATTTAAATGCATTCTGGGCTATGTCAAAGATAAGGATGAGTGCCCTATACTCATTATTGGCAATTGTAATATTGCCCCGATGAGAAAATAGATAGATTATGAAGAAATAACTTTAAAATAAATAAAAAAAAGAACCCCTTTTTGGATTTTCTTGGTGAGGTGGGCTGGTCTGATGTATGGAGGTCTAGACACCCGGATACACAGCAATTGTGTTACTCTAAATCTTCGGATAGACTCTCTCTGATAGATCTAGCAATTGCTAATGAGAAAAATGCGAGAATAATTTAAAAAGTTCAATATGAGACAAGAGGTTTATCCAATCACTTGCCAATGTTGGTAGAGATCCTTTCTAGAAAATGGGGACAATGCCATTTTGAGATTAAGTATTTTACAATACAGGACATTTGGACAACACCATAAAACAGTAGTTCAGCTTTTTTTTTCTTCCGTGAACGTAGGTTCTGCTCCTATATCCGTTGTCTGGGAGGCTTTTAAAGCATTCTTTTGAGGCACGATGGCTTCTTTACAAACATGGAATCCCATATGAGGAGTATATTGGGTATCAATATTAACTTATGACAGTTATTTCTCTATTGGTGAGTCCGGACCAGACTGGTTTCCTTCCTGGTAATTCAATCTCCTGTAATCTTAGAAAGGCCTTCACTAATATCCAATATGGCGGTATCAGTTTTCCAAAGGGTGCATTATTGTCTCTAGATGCTTGTAAAGCGTTTGATACGGTGGAATGGGACTTGTTATGGGAGGTACTTCGGTCATTTGGCATTGGGGATAATTTGGTGAAATTGTCTCGAGGCACTAGACAGGGGTGCCCCATTTCCCTATTTCTGTCTCTCCTGCTTATCGAGGTCTTGGCTGTTAATATAAGAAAAGATAGTCGTATAAAAGGCTTTTTGAGGGGCGATATTAAAGAAAAATATTCTTATATGCTGATGACATGTTATTATTCCTTAGAGATACATCTGATATTGTTCATGTCATTGAAGTATATGAGACCTTTGGCGAGTTTTCAGGAGTTCAGATCAACTGTGATAAATCATTATTGATGGTTTTTGACTCCAAGTATGTATTAAAGGCTTCAGCTGGTAGACTCTATTCAATACTTACGCATTAGAATTTCAAGGATAATAACAGATTATGTGCCACTAAATATTCTTCCATTATTTTTTACTTTATGACACAAGGTTAGAATCTGGAATATGATATTACCCCAATATGCGTCACGAATAGCACTCATTAAAAGGGTAATTTTGCTGTTGGTACTTCATAGTTTTGATAATGCACTATTATGGATACCTAGAACTATTTTTATAACTCTACAAGCAATTATTCAGGAACTTATTTTGGAGGGGCGGCCCTGTATTAAATATAATAGACTTTGTCGACCAGTTCAGGAGGGGGTTTTGCCCTCCCGGAATTCTCGAAATATTTTTTGGCATCTCAATTGCAACCCTTTTTGTATTGAAAGCACTTGACTGTCAACAAAATAATATTGCTTGAGAGGGGGGTGGGTGGTCAGGATTGGAGTGTTTTTCAAATATTAGAGCTAGGGGCTTTGAATAGTTCCCAATACTTCTCTGACCCTTTGTTAAAATTATATGTTAAAATCTGGCAGGAGACCAAAAGTATCCTTTCTTATGGTGGATATCTAGAATTTGCACCTCTTTGGAATAATCTTCATTTATATGAATTTTTTAAAATAAAGGACTCACAGTTGTGGAATAAATACGGGATAACGCAATTATCACATTTATTTGATAATTGCAACCAGAGGAGCTTCCAGGATCCCCAGATGGATTTTGGATTACCCAAAAATTGCTAGTTATCGTATCTTCAATTATATCCTGCATGGAATGTCACCAATGATAAACACAAATTTAGAATTAAACAATTTCCCATTGGGGATATGTTATAAAAGAAACTAAGTAATAGGGTAATTTCACTATGCTAAAATTTGGGATGTAAAAATAATATGGAATTAACGAACAAAAATAAGTGGATGAGGGATTTGGGTTCAATTAATGAATCTCAATATGAATCGATTCACAATAATTTGGATTATGTTTCACATAATATGGCACATAGATTTTCTCACTATATGGTACATGCCTAAAAAATTAGTTAACCTGGGATTTAGATCCATTGATAGCTGTCCAAAGTGTGGCTCTTTGGGAGCAGATTTGATTCACTTACTTTGGAGATGCCCAAGTTATTGGTGTCACTTACTCAGGGATCACAACTTTTGATACAGATTATGATGAAAGTTTGATTTTGCTAGATGACTGGAATTGATACTATATATAATAAAATACAGGTAATACTAACTCTTCAATTACTGTTCTTGGCAGGTTAGAAATACTTAAAACATGGATATCTGGTAACCCCCCACTTTTTCTCATATGGAAGAAGCAGATTTACAAGACAATACTTTATGAAAAAGTTTACTATGCTGAGGAGGCTAGAAGTAGTTATTTCAAATCTAAATGGCAACCATGTATTGAAACCTTGGAACAAACTGACAGAAACTTTGTCCTAGAGATTAAGTACATTTGTGGTATTTATTTATGAATTTATTTATTTATTTATTTATTTATTTTTAAAAATGTTCTCCTTTCCAGGTAAGGGGTGGGGGGAGTTGGCTTTAAAAATAACTGAAATTTGGGTAAATTATATAGGTAGCAATAATAGTTATACTATTCTAAAAAATGTTTTGTTAAGAATCAAATATTGCTCTGTTTTGGATAAAATAAAACATATAAACTGTTTAAAAAAAAAAAAAAGGCCCCATGATGTCCCATCTGTTCAACCGCCAATTGCCATATAATAGGGGACTTGAAAATGATGTGAGAGGAATGTAACAAGGAGATATTAAGGAAGGACAACAAAAAAGACAGTAGGAACCCCACTATCGACAACTGGGTATAAAGAAATATATCCAGCTAGGTCTGGGAGATTCCCCAAACCAGAAGCTTGATACCTACATGGGGAAAGTGACAGGCGTAGAAGGCGTAGAAGGTGACTCAGCTCCTATTCGTAGTAACAAATTACGTAAGGGTAGAGTAAGCGGGTCCAAATTTATAATTACAATACTGATAGCGTTTTCTGATCAATTACGTGTGGACACAGTAGGAAAGGAAACAAATCTCGACCGAGCACGACCACCAGGCCACCGCAGGAGAGGGACAAGCCCTCACCCTCAGCGACCCCCACCGAGCAAACCCGAGATTCATCAATTCAAGTATTAATAAATGCAATGCAATACAATAACTCAAATCAGCTATCTTCACTTGAAGAAAACAGAACATTAAATGGAAAGTAAAGCATTGTTGAGACATTAAGCAGACATTGAGCGGGTTCTCAGGAGGTAGTAACCTCCGGCCATGAGGTCAGAAGTCATAGGGATATCGTCGCCTTGACAGTCTCTGAGGCAACCCGGTAGGTGATGAAGGGGTCTGAGGATGAACTGGTTGGGCTCTCGGCTCAAAGTGAAAAACGATATCCAGTGAGACAATTGAAGATGTGGGAGATAGCAAGTCACCTGGAACACGAAGAGTCAAAGAGCGTCCATCATGGCGCACTGTTAGAGCGAAGGGGAATCCCCAACGAAATGACAAGCTGCGGTCTTTGAGGACATTAGTGAGAGGGAAGGGAGCTGCTCTCATAGTCAACGTGTATCTGGAAAGGTCCGGGAGAATCTGGAGTAAGTGACCATCAAATGTAGCTGCAGGATGTTCTCTGGCTTTCATGAGTATCTCCTCTTTTATCCTGTAGTGATGCACTCGACAAATGATGTCTCGCGGTTTGTTGGGGACTGGATCCCGAGGACGGAGGGCTCTATGGGCCCTGTCAAGTTCAATCTTGGTGGAAGGAGGAGAGTACAGGATGCCATTGAAGATACATACTAATGTTCAAGCACGATCTTGGGTGGTTACAGTTTCTGGAAGGCCTCTGATGCGGAGAGTATTCAGCCTGTTACGGTTTTTCAAATTGTCTAATTGTGATTGTAAGGCCACAATATGCATAGTGTGAGTTCTAAAAGTGTTCTGAAGAGATGTCACACACAGTATATTTAAGGTTGTGTGTTCACTGTCATTCTTATCGACCAACGTCAAAAAGCGTAACCTTGTTATTTAATATAATAAATTATCATAATTTTATACTTCATCTTTATTTTGAATGAGTAATGTATAGCAGCGCCAGGTGTGGTCCCCTTTTTTCCTATTAACCTCAAATCCTATATCCTGAGGTAACAAAACCTGTTACCGGGTTGGACCGTGGTAGCAGCTTACTATCTGGTCTTTTATTCTCCATCTGACATCAGGGTTGTGCCCGAATTAGCACAACTCCATTAGGTGAGCATACTACTTATCTCATCTATCTAGACATCCCTCCCTGCGTCATCTGCACTATGTGGCGCCGTGCATCTCTACTTTTTCTCTTTTAGCTCTGAAGAGATGCCATCATAGTTTGTTCCTTGGTGTCTACATGAGAGGACAGATAGGTCCGATTGAAATTTGGAGATTTCTTGTGTGTGCATTTAGCTATGATACATCTGGCATATTCCGCCATGTCGTCCCTGTACAGAGAAGTACGTAACAACATCTGTATGTCCGACAATTTGGCAGCTCTGTTATTCTCCTGACTTGAGGAGGTAGAGTTGACCTGTGATCTTGACTAGCTGATTTGATCTGCAGGGCGTAAGCCATCCGTGAGACCGGGTGATTCAGGAAGGTGCCCAGGTACCGGAGATTGTGTGGTCAGTAGGCTTGGGAACCCTGATAGGTGGTCCATGGGAGAAGCTATGCCATCTGGCACAAGACGAGATGGCTTAATCAGCGTGGGGGGGGGGTCTATAATAGAGCCCCGGGTTTGACCAGCAGCGGCCCTTGGTGGAGAAATAGCCCCAATTCGTGCCGCATTACCTCCCACCTGATGCACCCCAACGTCCAGTGGTCATACTTGGGGTGATGGAGGAGATGTTGCTTCTCCTCCCTGCCCTGCAGCAATGATGGAAAGGCTGTCCGGTGATCGGTCGCACGAGCCAGGCACTTGTGTCACTGGAGGGGTCCGCAATTGAAGGCTGGACTGAAATGTAGAAACACCCAGCTGCAGCGGAACTTGCACAGCAGTCAGCAGTCCCAGACAGGGTTCAGAGTCTCCCAATGGTCACTGGCTCGGGCTCCTCCACCTTACATAGCTACATAGTTACATAGTTAATACGGCTGAAAAAAGACACATGTCCATCAAGTTCAACCAAGGGGCGGGAAAAGGGAAGGAAAAATTTCTACACATAGGAGCTAATATTTTTTTGTTCTAGGAAATGATCTAACCCTTTTTTAAAGCCATCTACTGTCCCTGCTGTGACCAGCTCCTGCGGTAGGCTATTCCATAGATTCACAGTTCTCACGGTAAAGAAGCCTTGTCGCCTCTGCAGCTTGAACCTTTTTTTCTCCAGACGGGGGGAGTGCCCGCTTGTTTTTTGAGGGGGTTTTACAAGGAACAGGATTTCACCATATTTTTTGTATGTGCCATTAATATATTTATATAAGTTAATCATGTCCCCCCTTTGTCGTCTTTTTTCTAGGCTAAATAGGTTTAATTCTTTCAATCTTTCCTCATAACTTAAATTCTCCATGCCCCTAATAGTTTCGTTGCTCTTCTTTGTATTTTTTCCAACTCCAGGGCATCCTTTCTATGAACTGGAGCCCAGAACTGAACTGCATATTCTAGATGAGGCCTCACTAATGGTTTGTAATGTGGCAATATTACATCCCTGTCCCGTGAGTCCATGCCTCTTTTAATACACGACAATATCCTGCTGGCCTTTGAAGCAGCTGATTGACACTGCATGCTGTTATTGAGTTTATGATTTACAAGAACACCCAGATCCTTCTCAACAAGTGAATCCGCCAGTGTAGCTCCCCCTAGGACATATGATGCATGCAGGTTGTTGGTACCCAGATGCATAACTTTACATTTATCTACATTAAACTTCATCTGCCAAGTGGACACCCAAACACTTAGTTTGTTTAAATCTGCCTGCAATTCATGAACATCTTCCATAGACTGAACTATATTACATAGCTTGGTGTCATCTGCAAAAATAGAAATAGTGCTATTAATCCCATCTTCTATATCATTAATAAATAAGTTGAATAATAGTGGTCCCAGCACTGAACCCTGGGGTACACCACTTATTACCAGGGACCATTCAGAGTAGGAATCATTGACCACAACTCTCTGGATACGGTCCTTGAGCCAATTCCCAATCCAATTACAAACTATATTTTCTAAACCTATAGTCCTTAATTTACCCATTAGGCGTCTATGGGGGACAGTGTCAAATGCCTTTGCAAAGTCCAAAAACACTAAATCCACAGCGGCCCCTCTGTCTAGACTTCTGCTCACCTCTTCATAAAAACAGATTAGGTTAGTTTGACAACTTCTGTCCTTAGTAAAACCGTGCTGGCTGTCACTTATAATACTATTTATTGTCACATAATCCTGTATATAGTCCCTCAATAGCCCCTCAAACATTTTCCCCACGATGGATGTTAAGCTTACTGGTCTATAATTACCCGGGGAAGACCTAGAGCCCTTTTTGAAAATAGGCACCACATTTGCCCTGCGCCAGTCCCTTGGCACTATACCAGTCACTAGAGATTCTCTGAATATTATGAAAAGGGGGACAGAAATAACTGAACTAAGCTCTTTAAGAATTCTAGGGTGTAACCCATCTGGTCCCGGGGCCTTGTGCACATTTATTTTATTTAATTTAGCTTGGACCATATCTACATTCATCCAATTCAGTATATCAACTGATATATTAACAGCACTGGCACCGGCTACATCAGCTGCTCTTTCTTCTGTTGTATATACAGAGCTATAGAACCCATTTAGTAACTCTGCCTTCTCTTGATCCCCTGTGATCAAGTCCCCATTACCATTATCTAGGGGTCCTACATGTTCAGACCTTGGCTTTTTAGCATTTATATACTTGAAGAATTTTTGGGGATTTGTTTTACTATCCTTGGCCACCTGCCTTTCATTTTGTATTTTTGCTAATTTTATTACATTTTTACAGATTTTATTAAGCTCTTTATATTTTACAAAGGCTACAGCTGTACCCTCAGATTTGTATTTTTTAAATGCCCTTTTTTTGTCGTGTATTGCCCCTTTCACAGAAGGTGTAAGCCATGTGGGGTTTAATTTGAGTCGTTTATACTTGTTACCTATAGGAATACATTTTGCACTATAATAACTCAAAGTAGATTTGAAAATCTCCCATTTATCATTTGTTCCATTATTTGACATTAGTTCTTCCCAGTCCATATCCTGAATTGCAGCCCTCATCCTGGGGAAATTGGCTTTCTTAAAATTAAATGTTTTTACCTCCCAGCCTGCGTTTGTTTTTTATAGTATAGGTAAAATGTAACTATATTATGATCACTGTTACCGAGGTTTTCACGAACATTGACATTCCCAACAAGATCTGCATTATTAGAAATGACCAGATCCAACAGAGCTTCACCTCTAGTCGGGTCTTGCACAAACTGGCCCATAAAATATTCCTGCAACAGGTTGAGGAAATGTCTCCCCTTTGCAGTTCAAGCTGAACCATGACACCAATTAATATCCCAGAAATTAAAATCTCCCATTATCACTACAGTACCCGCCTGTGCAGCTCGCTCCATCTGTTTATATAGCTGAACTTCCATCTCCTCAGTTATATTGGGGGGTCTATAGATTACACCAAAAGTAATTTTTTTAGTGTTTACCTCCCTTTCTAGTTCCACCCACAAGGTTTCAACCTCCTCACAGTATTCACCCACTATTGTCTCTTTCAGACTCGCCTTCATATCATTTCTCACATACAGACATACACCACCACCTTTCCTATTTGTCCTGTCTTTCCGAAAAAGTGTAAAACCCTGTAGATTTACAGCCCAGTCATGTGATGAGTCCAGCCATGTTTCAGCAACACCAACTATATCTATATTTTCTTCCAGTATCAAGGCCTCCAGCTCCCCCATTTTGCTTGCTAGACTTCTGGCATTTGTGAACATACGCTTTAACTTGCCTGTCAGTTTTTCACTTTTATTATCAGAAATGTGATTTGACATTAATTGGGCCTTTTTATTTACACTGATGTTTTGTAACGAAAGGATCTCCTTATCTTGTTGTCTAGTCCTCTCCCCACATTCTGTTTCTCCCCCCACCAATATAGTCTGACCCCTCTCTAACCTGGCTACCCCTTTTTTTTCTACATTGACCTCCCTCCTCAGCCCTAGTTTAAATACTCTGCCACCCCAGCTAGAATTCTCTCCCCCAGCACAGCGGACCCCCTTCCATTTAGGTGCAAATCATCTGCAGAATACAGTTTGTACCCCAATGAAAAGTCAGCCCAGTGCTCTAGGAACCCAAATCCTTCTCCTCTACACCAAGACTTAGGCCATGCATTTAACTCCCTGAGCTCCCGCTGTCTTTCCTGTGATGCGCATGGCACACCTTGTGTCTGCATGGTGCGTGGACCACACCCGTTATGGAAAGATGGCGTCATTTCCGGTCTGGAGCGCGTGGCATTGTGACCGCTCCTGGTGACCGATTTCGCAGTCACAGCAGAGCACTACGCAACCCCAGAGAGTGTAAGGCTGGGAGGGGAAGCCCTCATCAGGCATTCCTCCATGGAGGAGCGGCTCAGTCGGCCATCTTGGGGTGAGTATGGAGCTGGAAGTTCCAGCGGCTCGTGCCGGTGGAAATAGGACTGAATGTCCCCCTGTGTGTCCTGTGGAGGTGACAGGGGTCTTGACTTGCCTTTTTTTGTGCTTCCCATGTTGGATATAGGCAGCCAAAAACCTGCTTTAGCGCTGGATACCAGAGGAGCTCAGACGTGCATCCTTACTCATTCATGACTTGCTACATCCCTGCAGTGCAGTTTTTTTTTACTTCGCAGCATGTCAATTTACTTAAACGTAAAGAAGGGGATTGTGATATGGAAACATACCCTGGAAAAAGCTGTGTGGTGAAACTCGAGTCGGGTCACATGCTGGACCTCGGTGTTTCTCTATATTACTTTTATCTACATACTCGTTTATTGTGTATGTTTGTGAGTATAATTAACTCTTAGTTTTTACCATTGCGTTATTACACCATTGGAGGTCGGTGTTTTTCTCTTCCCTTTTTAGAGGGAAACAGGTATGGAGGAAACAGACTCACGTTGGGAAGACATGTCCTCTTTATGAACAATGGAGATCCTTAACCCCTTCGCGCTCAGGTCAGTACTATTACGTCGCGCTAAGTACATCGTTCGCGCTCAGGTCAGTAATAGTACTGACCTGAGTAAACACGGCGCCATTTAATCCTGGCGCATGTTTGAGCTGTGATAACTGCTGTTTCCGACAGCAGGCTATCACAGCTTAGTGTGCAGGGACCGATCGCGGTGGTCCCCGCCGATTAACCCCTTAGAAGCCGCGTTCAATAGCGATCGCGGCTTCTTATGGGTTAAGCTGCCATCGCCGGCCTGCTACACGATAGCGGGCCGTGATGGCTACTATGGCAACCAGAATCCTAACAATGGACTCTGGCTACGCCATCGACGGAAGCCTAGTGGGTCCCGACAAAATCAGGACCCGCTATGCTTGCTGTCAGCGAACAGCTGACAGCTCTAATACACTGCACTACGTATGTAGTGCAGTGTATTAGAATAGCGATCAGAGCCTCCTGCCCTCATGTCCCCTAGTGGGACAAAGTAAAAAAAGTGTGAAAAAGTAAAAAAAAGTTGTGTAAAAATAAGAAAATAAACGATTTAAAAGTAATAAAAGTAAAAGTCCCCCTTTTTCCCTTATCAGTTCTTTATTATTAATAAAAATATATAAATAAACAAATAAACTATACATAATTGGTATCGCCGCGTCCGTAACGTCCTGAACTACAAAACAATGTCGTTATTTATCCCGCGCGGTGAACGCCGTAAGAGAAAATAATAATAAACCGTACCACAATCACAATTGTTTGGTCACTTCACCTCCCAAAAAATGGAATAAAAAGAGATCAAAAAGTCGCATGTACCTAAAAATGGTACTGATCGAAACTACAGTTCGTTACGCAAAAAATAAGTCCTCGCACGACTTTCCTGATGGAAAAATAAAACAGTTATGGCTCTTAGAATAAGGTAACACAAAAAATAAATTATATTTTACAAAATGTATTTTATTGTGCAAACGCCATAAGACATAAAATAAAACTATAAACATCTGGTATCGCCGTAATCGTATCGCCCCGCAGAATAAAGTGAATATGTCATTTATAGCGCACGGTGAACGCTGTAAAAAAAATTTAATAAAAAACAATAGTAAAATTGCTGTTTTTTTAGTCACCACGCCACCTATAATTAGAATAAAAACTGATCAAAAAGTCGCATGCACCCCAAGAAAACTACAATGGATTCCTCAAGGTCTCTAGTTGGGGTCACTTTTGGGGGGTTTCCACTGTTTTAGCACCACAAGACCTCTTCAAACCGGACATGGTGCCTAATAAATTAAATTAATTAAATGTCACCTCTACTTTGCTCTAAATTCCTGTGAAACACCTAAAGGGTTAATAAACTTTTTAAATGCGGTTGTAAATACTTTGAGGGGTCTAGTTTCTGAAATGGGGTGTTTGATAAGGGTGTCTAATATATGGGCCCCTCAAAGCAACTTCAGAACTGAGCTGGAAACTAAAAAATAAAATAAAAATGAGGCAATACTTCGCTTCTTACATTATACTCATAATGAGCCGTGCCCACCCCGAGATGACCCCAGTTTTGACCGTTTGTATAAACGGAGACCCCTATTAGACCATTTCAGTGCCCGGTTTTCCCAGCATTCACCCCCGAGAAGTGTATTTCTATAGATGAATCCCTGGTACATTTGAAAGGGAGGCTTCAATTCCGCGAGTACCTGCCGGGTAAGAGGGCAAGGTATGGCGTGAAGATGTATAAGCTGTGCGAGAGTGCATCAGGGTATACCTACAAATTTAGGATATATAAAAGGGAAGGACACCAGTACTCAGCCCCCAGAATGCCCCCCCTTACTGGGAGTTAATACAAAAATTGTGTGGGATTTGGTGCACCCACTGCTGGACCAGGGTTACCACCTCTACCTGGATAATTTATATACCAGCGTCCCACTCTTCAACTGCCTCGCTTCCAGAAGTCCTGCGGCATGCGGCACTGCTAGAAGAAACCTGAGAGGCCTCCCTAAGACTCTGCTTGGGCAAACACTCAGAAGGGGTGAGATAAGGGCACAATCTAGCAGCAACATATTGTGTGTCAAGTACAAGACCAGGGAGATGCCACACCAGTACCCATGTACCTGTACGAGGTACCAGTACAGGGACCCCCAAACTAGACTGCATCCTGGACTACAATAGGTACATGGGAGGGGTGGACTTGTCAGATCAAGTCCTGAAGCCTTACAGTACTTCTGGAAGCGGGGCCACAGGCATCGTACCAGGGCAGCACTTTTTAGGAGAAGTTCCCCAAACTGGCAAGAAGGGAAAAAGTCAAAAGAGGTGCAGAGTCTGCTATAAGAGGGGGATAAGGAAGGACACAATATATCAATGTGACGCGTGTCCCGAAAAACCAGAGCTCTGTATGAAAGAGTGTTTTAAAATTTATCATCCATCCCTTTATTTTTAATTTACCCCAGTTTTACTCGCTCTGATCCACTTCGCACAGCTTACCCCTCCTCATCTTTCCCCTCTGAGCCCTGCTGTGTGCCCAGGCAGCTGATAACAGCCACATGTAGGGTATTGCCGTACCCGGGAGAGCCAGCATTACAGTTTATGAGGTGTATATCTCCGGTGGCGCATGCTGGGCACAATATATCGGACACTGAATTGGCATATATGTATAGAAAATTGCAAATTTCACTCTGCACCAACTGCTGCACATTATCTTTTACACAATACCTGTGGGGTCAAAATGCTCACTACACCTCTAGATGAATGCCTTAAGGGGTGTCGTTTTTAAAACTGGGTTACTTCTCGGGGGTTTCAACTGTACTGATACCTCAGGGGTTTCTGCACACACGACTTAGCACCAGAAAATTCCCAGTAGGCCACATGGTGGTCCTTTCCTTCTGAGCCCTCCCATGGGCCCAAACCGCAGTTTATCACCACAAATAGGGTATTGCCACACTCAGGACAAATTGGGCAACAAAATGCAGTATTTTATTCCTTGTGAAAATAAGAAATTTTAAACCAAAACTACCTCTTATTGGAAAAAAATAATTTTTTTTTAATTCACAGCCCAATTCAAATAAATTCTGTGAAAAAACTGTCTAAATGGTCACAACACCCATAAATGAATTCCTTGAGGGGTGTAGTTTCCAAAATGGGGTCACTTCTGGTGGGTTTCCATTGCTTTGATACCTTTGGGGCTCTGCAAATGCGACATGGCACTCGAAAACCAATCCAGCAAAATCTGGGCTCAAAAGAACACATAGCGCTCCTTTCCTTCTAATACCTCCCATGGGCCCAAACGGCAGTTTATGGCCACAAATAGGGTATTGCCGCACTCAGGACAAATTTGGCAACAAAATCGGGTATTTTATTCGTTGTGAAAATAAGACATTTTGAGCCAAAACTACATCTTATTGGAAAAAAGTTTTTTTTTTTAATTCACAGCCCAATTCAAATAAGTTCTGTGAAAAAAACTGTGGGGTCTAAATGGTCACAACACCCATAAATAAATTCCTTGAGGGGTTTTGTTTCCAAAATGGGGTCACTTTTGGTGGGTTTCCATTGCTTTGATACCTCTGAGGCTCTGCAAATGCGACATGGCAACCGAAAACCAATCCAGCAAAATCTGGACTCCTAAGAACACATAGCGCTCCTTTCCTTCTGAGGCCTCCCATGGGCCCAAACAGCAGTTCATCACCACAAATGGGGTATTGCCGCACTCAGGACAAATTGGGCAACAAAATGGGGCATTTTGTTCCCTGTGAAAATAAGAAATTCTGATCAAAAATGACATCTTATTGGAAAAATTGTCATTCTTTTAATTTCACAGCCCAATTCAAATACGCGCTGTGAAAAAACTACGGGGTCAAAATGGTAACAATAACCATAAATTAATTCCTTGAGGGGTGCAGTTTCCAAAATGGGGTCAGTTTTGGGGGATTCCTACTGTTTTGGCACCTCAACACCTCTCCAAACCTGGCATGCTGCCTAAAATATAAGCTAATAAAAAAGCACCACCAAAATGCACTAGGTGCTTCTTTGCTTCTGGGGCTTGTGTTTTAGTCCACGAGCGCACTAGAGCCACATGTGGGACATTTCTAAAAACTGAAGAATCTGGACAATACATATTTAGTTGTGTTTCTCTGGTAAAACCTTCTTTGTTACAGAAAAAAAATAGAATAAAATTGAAATTCAGAAAGAAAAACGAAATTTGCAAATTTCACCTCCACTTTGCTTTAAAGGAATAGTGTCACCAAAATTTTTTTTTTCATGTCAGTTTTATGTTAGTGTTTTATTAAAAACGTTTTTATTTATTTGTGTGTTTGTGTGTTACTTTTTTCTATTTTTTCACTTTTTCTTCCCTATGGGGGCTGCCATTTTTTGTTCCATTTCTGTCTGTGTCGATTAACGACACATACAGACATGGAATACGGCAGCCACAGTCCCATAGGGACTGCGAACGGCTCCCGTCCCATTGACTTCCGTGTACGGCGTCTGTGTGGGAACTGCGCATGCGCCGCTCCCACACAGTCCAATTCGAAATTGGCGCCGTCCGGCGCCATTTTCCTGTGGACCGGAAGTCGCGGCCGGACAGTAATATTACTACTTCCGGTCGCGGCTTCCGGATTTGTGCACTTGGACCAGCGGCAGCAAACGGAGCGGACGGGCCGGAGGGAGCCGCGGCGGCAGGAGCAGGTAAGAGATTTCAATGTATGTTCGTGTTTGTGTGTGTTTACTACTGTATGTAAACCTACTACGCTGTGTGTTAGCTCAAAAAATGGCGACACACAGTGTAGGAGGTTACACCGTTCAAACCCCTCGTTTATCCCGGCACTAGCCAGGATAAAGGAGGGGGGGATGCTGAGAGCTCACTAGAGCGAGAGCTTTTAACCCAATGTTGCAATGCTGCAATTTTGGGAAATAGCTCCATCTAGTGACCAAAAATGGGTAGTATTATAAATTAGAAATAATTTATAATATTTCCTGACTCGTGAAAAAAATAAAAAAAATTTGAACAATGTTTAATCACCCACACACTAAATGTTTAATAAAAAAAAAACATACATGTTTTTCGGGCAACACCATGCCTTTAATTCCTGTGAAATGCCTGAAGGGTTAAAAAACTTTCTAAATGCTGTTTTGAATACTTTGAGGGGTCTAGTTTTTAAAATGGGGTGCTTTATGGGGGTTTCTAATACATAGGCCCCTCAAAGCCTCTTCAGAACTGAACAGGTACCTTAAAAAAAAGGCTTTTGAAATTTTCTTAAAAATATGAGAAATTGCTGTTTATGTTCTAAGCCTTGTAACGTCCAAGAAAAATAAAATAATGTTCAAAAAACGATGCCAATCTAAAGTAGACATATGGGAAATGTGAACTAGTAACTATTTTGGGTGGTATAACCGTCTGTTTTTCAAGCAGATGCATTTAAATTCTGAAAAATGATATTTTTTCTAAATTTTCTCTAAATTTTGCAATTTTTCTCAAATAAAGACTGAATAAATAGACCAAATTTTACCACGAACATGAAGCCCAAAGTGTCACGAGAAAACAATGTCGGAATCGCTTGGATAGGTTTAAGCATTCCGACGTTATTACCACATAAAGTGAAATATGTCAGATTTGAAAAATGGGCTCTGAGCCTTAAGGCCCAAACTAGGCTGCGTCCTTAAGGGGTTAAAGTACAACATGCTTTGAGGGCATGTGACCAGACGTGGCGGAATTGCTCTGGAATTCCGCTGTGGGCAGTCTGCTGCGGAAATCTGCAGCGGACATTTTCTCCATTGCTTTCCACAGCTTTTTAGTTAGGTACGTGCACACGTTGCGGAAAACTCCGCTACGGACCATAGGCTGCGGTGCGGAATTTGGTGTCCGCAGCATACACTGGCTGTTGGGGATGTGTAGCGGACTTGTTGCGGACTCATTGCGGAATTTCTCCATTGACTTCAATGCAGATTCTAAATTCCGCAATGAATTCTGCAGATGTTATGTGTGTTGTGTAGCGTATTGGTTTTACCAACATGATATTTCTTCATTCTGGCTGGACAAATGTATTTCTAGGTCTATAGCCAGACTGAGGCCCTATGCACAAGAAAGTAAAAACGCCCGTAATCACGGGCCGTTATTACGGCACGGGCAGGCCCATAGAAGTCTATGGGGCTCCCGTAATTACGGGTGACTACGTGTGTGCACCCGTAATTACGGGAGCGTTGCTAGGCGACGTCAGGAGATAGTCACTGTCCAGGGTGCTGAAAAAGTTTAACGATCGGCAGTAACTGTTTCAGCACCCTGGACAGTGACTACCGATCACAATATAGATCAACGTGTAAAAAAAAATAGAAGTTCATACTTACACAGAACTCCCTGCAGCCAATCATAGGCCAATCACAGGCCAATCCCAGGCTGCAGCAGTCACATGGACTGCCACGTCATCCAGGAAGGTCGGGCTGGATGTTGAAAGAGGGACGCGTCACCAAGACAACGTCCGGGTAAGTATGAATTTCTTTTACTAGGGAAAGGGCTGCCCCTTCTCTTTATCCTGCACTAATAGAGTGTAATGGCAGGGTAAGGAGACAGACAGGTGAGCCCTAATCTACCTGCCACTCAGTCCCCGCCTACTTGCAACAGCCTGTCCTAAACGACGGCACACAACTGGGCGACGGTCCCCACGCTCGCTAAGTGCACGACAGACAAACAGACAAGGGTACACAGAAGCTAAGGGAAATGGGGCTGTTGCCCACGGCAACCCCGTGACCAACAAGAATAGCGAACGAGCCGAGTAAAACCAGGAGTGGACAAGGTACAAAACGCAGAGCAGGAGAATAGTGAACGAGCCGAGTCAAACCAGGAGAGGACGAGGTACAAAACGCAGAGCAGGAGAATAGTCAGTCAAGCCATGGTCAATATGAAACAGAAGACAAGTAGTAAGTGTCACGAAGCGGGTTAGTGGACCCACTAGGCCGTACCGCCGCAGCGGGGAGGCAGCTGGCCAAACAACAGGACACCCCAGAAATACAATGTCCCGCACAAGGGTACCTGAATAGTCCAGATGGTGGCCGCAGCTCTGGCACAGATGAGATGGGTGCAGCAGATGGCGCCAAACGTGGCGGATGACACAGGAGCCGCAAGTTGCGCCAGACGTGGCGGATTCCTCCGGATGTGGCAGATAACACAGGACGTGGTGGATTCCTCCGGACGTGGCGGATTCCTCCGGACGTGGCAGATGACACAGGACGTGGCGGATTCCTCCGGACGTGGCAGATGACACAGGACGTGGCAGATTCCTCCGGACGTGGCAGATGACACAGAAAGTAGCGGATTCCTCCGGACGTGGCAGATGACACAGGACGTGGCAGATTCCTCTGGACGTGGCAGATGACACAGGACGTGGCACGGCTAGATACTAGGGCAAAGCACGGGAAACAGGAACGGGGAACAAGGTACGGGTAACAACAGGAACGGGAAACACTAAGGGACCATTTGCAAGACAGACTGGGAAAACTAACAACGCTCAGGCATCGAACTAGGGGGCTGGACCCCTCTTATAGCCCAGGGTACTCACGGGTCAAAGGTCGTTCAAGATGTCCTGCGGGCTCCGGTGGAGGTGAGTGGATGCAAGCGCCTCCTGAGGAGGAGGCTGGGGCCAGCGCTTGCCGACTCGTGGGTGCGGCTGTCAGCGGGAGGCTGGAGCTGACAGCCCGCAGCCACGGACATTACAGTAAGCAGCAGCAGCAAGGCCAGGAAACAGACTGAAAAGAATCACAGGCAAAGGAGGAGCAGGAATTGAGGGTATAAATAGACAGAGGGCGGGAGCTAGCTCCGTCTGGCCAGGCTGTGATAGGCTCTCCCTCTCCTCATCCTCCCAGGCTGATTGGTGGACGAAGGGGGTCACTCGACCAGACTTAGGAGCAGGTGCAGAGTGAGTAACCACGGGCGTCGACACAGAAGCTGTGTCTGGCCGATCCTTTACAGTAACCCCCTATTATGAGGGGCCACTGGACCCTTACTAGGTGGACCTGGCTTATAGGGGAACCGAAGATGGAACCTCCTGAGCAATACTGCAGCGTGAACATCCCGGGCGGGTACCCAAGTCCTCTCCTCAGGCCCGTATTCTCTCCAATGGACCAGGTACTGGAAATAGTCTTGGACCATCCTGCTGTCCACAATCTTGGCCACCTCGAATTCTACCCCTTCAGGGGTGAGAACAGGGACCGGAGGTTTCCTCGCGGGAGCCAAGGATGGGGAGCAGCGTTTCAGGAGGGAGGCATGAAAGACGTCACGTATTCGAAAAGACGGGGGTAACTCCAGTCGGAAGGAGACAGGGTTAAGGACTTCAATGACCTTGTACGGCCCTATATACCTGGGAGCAAATTTTTTGGACGGGACTTTAAGGCGCAAATTTCTTGAAGACAGCCACACCAGATCCCCGACTGCAAACAAGGGGTTAGCAGAACGTCTTCTATCTACCTGGGTATTTTGTATGCTCTGGGACACCTCTAGGTTCTTCTGAACCTGGGCTCAGACTGTGCACCGTTCACGATGAACGACATCTACCTCAGGATTGTTGGAACCACCAGGTGAAACGGAGGAGAACCGTGGATTGAACCCAAAATTACAGAAAAAGGGGGAGACCCCTGACGAGTTACTGACCCGGTTATTAAGGGAAAATTCAGCGAGGGAAATGAAGGAGGCCCAATCATATTGACAGTCAGAGATAAAACACCTTAAATATTGTTCTAGAGACTGGTTAGTCCTCTCCGTTTGGCCATTAGTTTCAGGATGGAAGGCCGAGGAGAAGGACAGATCAATCTCCAACTTTTTACAGAAGGCTCTCCAAATCAATGAAACAAATTGTACCCCTCTGTCAGAAACAATATTGACAGGAACCCCATGGAGATGCAGGATGTGTTTGATAAACAAGGTAGCTAACGTCTTAGCATTGGGTAGTTTCTTGAGGGGCACAAAGTGGCACATCTTACTGAAGCGGTCCACTACCACCCATACCACCGACTTGCCTTGAGATGGAGGCAGATCAGAGAAAAAATCCATGGAGATATGGGTCCAAGGTCTCTGGGGAATGGGCAAAGAACATAGTAAGCCCACTGGTCGGGACCTGGGAGTCTTGGACCTAGCACAAATTTCACAAGCGGCGACGTAGGCCTTAACGTCTTTAAGCAACCCAGGCCACCAATAGTCTCTGGCAATGAGGTGCTTGGTGCCCAGGATGCCTGGATGGCCAGATAGTGCAGAGTCATGATGTTCCCTGAGTACCCTTAGCCAGAATTGCAGAGGAACAAACAGCTTGTTCTCAGGAAGGTTCCCGGGAGCTGAACCTTGATCAGCCGCAATTTCGGAGACTAAGTCAGAATCAACAGAGGAAATGATTATACCTGCGGGCAAAACACAAGCAGGATCTTCCTCCGAAGGAGGGCTGGCCATGAAGCTATGCGACAGTGCATCAGCCTTAATATTTTTAGACCCAGCCCTATAGGTGACCAAAAAGTTGAATCTAGTAAAAAATAACGCCCATCGAGCTTGTCTCGGGTTTAGCCTCCAGGCAGATTCTAGGAAAACTAGATTCTTGTGGTCGGTAAGGACCGTAACCTGGTGACTAGCCCCCTCCAGGAAGTGGCACCACTCTTCAAATGCCCATTTAATGGCTAAGAGTTCGCGGTTGCCAATGTCGTAGTTACTCTCAGTGGGTGAGAACTTCCTGGAGAAGTAGGCACAGGGACGGAGATGGATGAGGGACCTGGTACCCTGGGACAAAACAGCACCCACTCCCACCTCGGACGCGTCAACCTCCACGATAAATGGCTCATTTGGTTAGGCTGAATAAGCACTGGGGCCGAGATAAAGCACTTCTTAAGGATCTCAAAAGCCTGGACTGCCTCTGGAGGCCAATGGAGGAGATCAGCACCTTTGCGAGTGAGATCCGTAAGAGGCTTAGCGATGACCGAGAAGTTAGCAATAAATCTCCTGTAATAATTAGCAAACCCCAGGAAGCACTGTAACGCCTTCAGGGAGGCAGGTTGGACCCATTCCGCCACAGCCTGAACCTTGGCAGGGTCCATGCGGAATTCATGAGGAGTGAGGATTTGACCCTAAAATGGTAACTCCTGCACCCCAAACACACATTTTTCGGTTTTAGCAAACAGTTTGTTTTCCCGAAGGGCCTGGAGCACCTTCCTGACATGCTCAATGTGGGAGGACCAGTCCTTGGAAAACACTAGGATGTCATCAAGGTACACTACAAGAAATACCCCCAGGTAGTCTCTTAAAATCTAATTTATGAAATTCTGGAAGACCGCGGGAGCATTACACTACCCAAAGGGCATGACGAGGTATTCGAAATGACCTTCGGGCGTGTTAAACACAGTCTTCCACTCATCCCCCTCTTTGATGCGGATAAGGTTATAAGCCTCCCGTAGATCAAACTTAGAGAACCATTGGGCCCCCTGAACCTGATTGAAGAGATCAGGAATCAAAGGAAGGGGATACTGGTTCCTTACAGTGACCTTATTCAAGTTTCGGTAATCAATGCACGGCCTAAGACCACCATCCTTCTTCCCTACGAAGATGAAGCCAGCACCTACCGGCGAAGTAGAGGGACGAATGTAACCCTTGGCCAGGCATTCCTGGATATATTCTCTCATGGCTTCACGTTCGGGACAAGAGAGATTAAATATCCTACCCTTAGGGAGCTTAGCTCCTGGCACCAAATCGATTGCGCAATCGTATTCTCTATGAGGAGGTAACGCTTCAAAGGCCTTTTTAGAAAAAACATCAGGGAAGTCCTGAATAAACTCAGGTAGAGTGTTCATCTCCTCAGGGAGAGAAATAAAATTAACAGAAAAACGTGACGTCATGCATTCATTACCCCATTTGGTAAGATCCCCAGTATTCCAGTTAAACGTGGGATTATGCAACTGCAACCAGGGAAGGCCTAATGCCAAATCGGACGATATACCCTGCATAACCAGTACAGAGCACTGCTTCAAATGCATGGAGCCAACAAGGAATACAAAAACAGGGGTATGCTGTATAAAATAACCATTAGCAAGAGGAGTGGAGTCGATACCCACTACTGGGACAGGTTTAGGCAAATCAATCAATGGCATAGCTAGAGATATAGCAAATTACACAGACATAATATTAGCAGAAGACCCTGAATACACGAAGGCACTGCCGGTAGCAGACCTACCACCAAAAGAGACCTGAAAGGGAAGCAAGATCTTATTAGGTTTCATATTTACGGGAAATACCTGTGCGCCCAAGTGACCACTTAGGCGCGGAAGTTCTTCTGGCTGCTTATTCTTACGCCTAGGACAGTTGTTCACTTGATGCTTGTCCTCCCCACAGTAGAAGCAGAGACCATTCTTCCTGCGGAAGTCTCTACGTTGTTGGGGAGACACGGAGGCCCCGAGTTGCATTGGTTCATCCCAGTTTTCCGTGGAAGAACGAAGCAATGGAACTTCGGGAGCCATCATGGGGGAGCCAGAGGAGAAGGCACAAAAACTTTCAAGTCGTCGTTCCCTGAGACGTCGGTCAAGTCGTACCGCTAAAGCCATAACCTGATCTAGAGAGTCAGAAGAGGGGTAGCTAACTAACAGGTCCTTCAGGGCGTTCGACAGACCCAATCTAAACTGGCACCTCAAGGCAGGGTCATTCCACCGAGAAGCTACACACCACTTCCTAAAGTCCGAACAGTACTCCTCCACGGGTCTCTTACCCTGACGTAAGGTCACCAGCTGACTCTCGGCAAAGGCAGTCTTGTCAGTCTCGTCATATATGAGCCCGAGAGCAGAAAAAAAAAGGTCAACAGAGGAAAGTTCAGGGGCGTCAGGAGCCAAGGAGAAGGCCCATTCTTGGGGCCTGTCCTGGAGCTGGGACATAATTATACCCACTCACTGGCTCTTGGAACCTGAGTAGTGGGGCTTTAGACGGAAATAAAGCCTACAACTCTCCCGAAAGGAGAAAAAAGTCTTCCGGTCCCCTGAGAACCGGTCAGGCAACTTGAGGTGGGGTTCAAGAGGTGAGGTGGGGGGCACTACCAGGGTAGCATCTTGCTGGTTGCCGCTCTGAGCCAGGGCTTGGACCTGTAGGGAGAGGCCCTGCATTTGCTGAGCCAGGGTCTCAAGGGGGTCCATAGTAGTGACAGGGACCAGGGTAGAAAAGGTTTATGGGCCTGTTATTATGTAATGGCGGGGTAAGAAGACAGACAGGTGAGCCCTAATCTACCCGCCACTCAGTCCCCGCCTACTTGCAACGGCCCGTCCTAAGCGACGGCGCACAACTGGGCGACGGTTCCCACGCTCACTAAGTGCACGACAGACAAACAGACAAGGGTACACAGAAGCTAAGCGAAATGGGGCTGTTGCCCACAGCAACCCCGTGAGCAACAAGAATAGTGAACGAGCCGAGTTAAACCAGCAGTGGACAAGGTACAAAACGCAGAGCAGGAGAATAGTGAACGAGCCGAGTCAAACCAGGAGAGGACGAGATACAAAACGCAGAGCAGGAGAATAGTCAGTCAAGCCAGGGTCAATATGAAGCAGAAGACAAGTAGTAAGCAGCAGCAGCAAGGCCAGGAAACAGACTGAAAAGAATCACAGGCAAAGGAGGAGCAGGAAGTGATGGTATAAATGGACAGAGGGCGGGAGCTAGCTCCGTCTGGCCAGGCTGTGATAGGCTCTCCCACTCCTCAGCCTCCCAGGCTGATTGGTGGAAGAAGGGGTCACTCGACCAGACTTAGGAGCAGGTGCAGAGTGAGTAAAAACGGGCGTCGACACAGAAGCTATGTCTGGCCGATCCTTTACATAGAGAGAAGGGAAGTACTCTTCACCTGAATACGCAACGGCTGATCCGCATCAATTTAAGGCCTGGTTTACACGAGCATGTGCGTTTTGCGCACGCAAATAACGTGGCATTTTGCGTGCGCAAACGGCACTTAACAGCTCCGTGTGTCATAACCATCTGATGCGCCGCTGCGTGCTTTTCGCGCAGCCGCCATCATTATGACACTCCGTTTGGATGTTTGTAAACAGAAAAGCATGTGGTGCTTTTCTGTTTTCATTCATACTTTTTACTGCTGTTGCGCGAATCACGCTTGTCCCACGGAAGTGCTTCCGTGTGACATGCGTGGTTTTCACGCACCCATTTACATCAATGGGTGCGTGATGCGCGAACAACGCACAAATATAGGACAAGTCGTGCGTTTTTTGCAGCGGACTCACGCTGCGCAAAACTCACGGACTGTCTGCACTGCCCCATAGACTAACATAGGTCTGTACAACACGCGTGAAAATCACGCGCGTTGCACGGACGTAATATACGTTCGTGTAAACAAGCCCTTATGCACAGTTTAGGCAAAGCCGCAACAAAATCTGCAACACAGATTATGTGCGGCTTTGATGCGGACAGTGTCTGTAGAAAGACGTCTGGTCATACCCTTAAAATAGACTAAAGCAGCAAGTCTTCTAACATTCTCAATCCTTGTCTGAAATCTCAATTAAGCATGAGCTGCGCAAATCTTATATTTGTATTGACTGCCTATACCGACACGTGGACCTGCTTTATTTTTTATTTTCCTGCGTTTAGGGTACTATTGCAAATTTTAACTACACAGACTTTGTTTATTCCAAAAGTTATTTTTTTTTACACTTTTAAATTTTCTTCTTTCAAATACAAAATTCTTTCAATAATTTTCATCTATAAAATTGCTTCGCACTGAAAAAAATTACATTCCCCCCCCCTACGATAAAAATAGAGCAAAAAAATAAATAAATATATATATATTTTTTTTATTATTTTATTTTCCTGCTTTCAACCAAACAGTTTTTTAACATCTGGGGACACCTCATTACACCATCTTCCCCATTGCTGAGAACATTTTCTAGTTGCCTTCATGTTTTTACATGTAATACCTTTAAGATGGATGTATCTCAGGACCGCTACCTTCATTCTGGGGCTCATTAGAGATCCATTGTTTCAGTATCATTTTTCTAGCAATATATAAACTACACCCTAGAGATCTTTTTGGGGAATTATTTAGAGTTGTCCCAAGACTACATCAAAGTATACATGTAATTGGACTGCAATCTATCTCAACGTTATAAATTCTATTCAAAACTTCTATAACCCTGTTCCAGTATCTTCTTAACTTTGGACAATTCCACAACAAGCGGATCAAATCTCCCTGCAAGCCCTAACATCTTGTACAACTATCCGTCTCTCGATAACCCATTGAATATTCCAAAGTTAACTACTTGTTTGAGATGGATTGGTCAAATCCTTTGTTAGAAAAGCACACAAAACACTTCTTTGAGACGAGGTTATGTTTTATTGATAGAGAGAATATAGAAATGATAGCTGTTTGTACTGCTATTTCTCTTTCATGAAACCCTTTTTTAAAGATGTTACTTTTTGCACACATGGTGCGGGTCGGTGCGGGAAGTTCTGATATTTGCAAAGAACTTTTGATTGTTTTTCCTGCTTTGCACTTTTGAATTGTAAACATTAGGTTTTTTGAGATTCTGTTAGGAAAGTTTTATTTAAAATGTATGCTTATTTGATGCAATGAAATGAAATATACACTGAGCTATGTAGAGCTTCTCAGGAAATGATTTTTCTGATAAAGTGTTAAATATGCTTTGCTTTCAAGTTTGGGGCAGTTGGATTTCTCAATAGAGACAGATGGACTTTAAGGAAGTTCAACTTTATCCCAGTTTCAGTTGTTAGTGTCAAAATATGCTATATGAAGCAAAACTGCATTAGACTAGTATTTTGTGTAAGATACTCACTGTCATGTGCAAAATGTCACCTGGTTGTGGTTAAAGCCTATATAAACGTGTGCTTATGTGATGAAGCTCAGACAACTGCTGATCTGCCATTTGTCTCCTTGCCGCAAGAATAAAAGAAGCACTTATTCAGATGAATCATTGAATTTTTATTGATAAGAATGGAAAATTCTCCCAACAGATTCCTGAAAGCGGATGGAAGGGGCTGATTTTGTAACCCTCTGATAAAGCAGAATTATAGGCTGATCATTTCCCACCAGCCAGATAGTCTCCAAGTTGTTGTATAATCATTGTCATATATTAACCTGAGATTTGAGCGTGGTCTCACAATCTGTCCATTCTGCACTTCTATGATCCTCTCTCTCAGGTCCTGCTCCTCAGATCTTAATAAGTTGATGTTTTCCTTAGGATCTTCTACCTCTTTCAGGACTAGCTTTGTAAGGTCATCCTGCATGGTGGGCTCTGGGTCTGAGCTCTCTGGTTGAGATGATGTAGAAGAGGAGGGTTCTTTAATGCTTTCTAATCTTTCTTTGCTCTCTCTACTTTTTTCTTGAGTGACTTTCTTTCCAGAGATTTTAGATTTAGCAACTTTCCACCAATATCTGATATCATCACTCATTCTTAGCCAGCCCCCTAAAACAAAATAACACAATTATAAAGCCGCAACACAAAGTACCTGCAATACCTTTATATACCTACAATATATAAACTATGCCTCGTTCACACTTTGCAGTGTTGGTTAATTTTTTGTGCAGTGAATGGATAGTTATGACTACCCATTTACACAACTGTTGGTGAATGCTGTGGTTTTGAGGGCCTATTGCATTTTTAACCTCATCATGCCTAAATCCTGGAATTTTTGTACACACAGGTTACGTGTATGGTGGGGTGCGGTGTACATCACTATCGCTGAGTGAGGACGAGCTCCAGTAATATTCTAGTAAATATTGTGGGCCACCCAGAAGGATACAGGAATAATGTATATAAACAATTGTAGGTAGGAACAGCTGACTTTGTTTATGGCGACCAATCAAATTTAAGTTTCCATTGTACTATTGAAGGTTAAAATATGAAAGCAGAGATATGATTGGTTTCCATGAGCAGCAGCATTGTATTTTTCCTCTAAATTAGATTTAGACCCCCTGTGTATTCTTCTGAAGAGAACGGCGTATTCAGCGATGCACATATAAGATTTATTAGGGCATATGGACATAATAGAGGGGGACCCCTTAATCAGTAACACCCTCTATTACCCGGGTTGTGTAAAGTAATCAGGTTCCGATACTAAACTCCTGCATATTACTTCGTCTTGTAGCTCCTTCTGTTCACATGACATTCACATAGGAAGCAGCGTCTCATCCAGGAGAAGACGGAATAACTGCAGTCACACTTTCTATAAGAGCTTGATGTACAGACACCATACACACTATAAAAGATGACTTACTTCTCTTTATATTCTCCTCTTCTATCCAGCATTCAGGATCGATATTACGGATCTTTTCATTGAATTTCCAATCCATTGACCTGTGAAGTGCAAAAAAGGAAAAATGAAAAGATATGTGAATTATTGCATGTTATAGAACAGGGGTCAGGAACCTTTTTGGCTAAGAGAGCCGTAAACGCCACATATTTTGAAATATAATTCCGCGAGAGCCGTACAATATGTTTAAAGGGCCATTGACAGATCAATCGCTCCAATGTTCACTTAGTACAGCAAGGAATGCTCCTCCCTGCTGTATAAAGCCACAACTGGACTGAAACAATGGTAATTAGCAGTAAAAAAATTAAATAAATAACTTACATTGTGAGCTTGCGATGCATGACATCAGTCCAGCAGTCTGGCTTCTTCTTTTTCCTGCGCATGACTGGAAGCTGGCATTCTTCCCACCTGATGTTGAGAGAATGCCAGCTTTGAGGCATTCGCAGAAGAAAGAAGCTGGAATGTTGGACATGTCACACAACGCATTGTCAGTTATGTCAATTATCTATTTTATTATTTTACAGCGAATTATTGTTTAGGTCCAGCGGTGGCTTAGTGCAGCAGAGAGGAACACTCCTTTGTGTACTAAGTGACCGCTGGAGCAATTGTATCTGTCAGTGGCCCTTTTAAAAGTGTTGGTCTTACAGAAAATGAACAAAAAAGAGAGGCTCAGACCCATCTGGGAGACCTCCAGAGCTGTAATAAAGCGCTCAGAACAGATTTTTGCCCTGATAGTGGTCCTTTAAATCAGTTTCTTATGCCCACAAGAGATTAATTTAAAGCCCCCAAGAGTGTAATATGGGTGGCAGATGTTTTTTAAGGCCATATTTTTATTTTTTTTTGGGGGGGGGGGCTATATTATGGATTATGTGGGATTATTTTCAGGGGTGAAGTGGGAAGGGGGGGTTGGTGGGACACACTGTATTACACAGCCCCTTTATTGATGCAGCTCACTGCTGCTGACCATGAGGCTGTGTAACAATTTCCATGTTATAATGTTCACCTTCAAAGCAGCAGCACAGCCAGGGGTTTCTGGAACGTCCAAGGGAGACACAAGGGAGGAGGCAGATGCCGCTTCACTAGGGGACGCAGGTGCGTGCTTGCAGACGGCGCGGCTATGCAGGGAGTTATGGGAAATGTAGTCCATGCTCCCTGCCGCTCACCACTGCCGCCAATGCTTATCAGGCCATCAAAGAACTACCGTATATGTCGGCGTATAAGACGACTGGGCGTATAAGACGACCCCCAACTTTTACCCTTAAAATATAGAATTTAAGATATACTCACCATTTCGTGCAGGAGCGCTTCACTATGGCCATCGGCGGCAGGACCCAGGACTCTCTGTCTCTTTGAACTCGCGCATGCGCAGATAGGCGAGGTACATGATGGGGTTAATTACTATTAATGTGAGGAACATGGAGGGTAAATTCATCGCACCTCGCGCCTCACATTAATAAGTGAATGAAAGCCGTGTTTATTTCATTTTTTTACAGCGTACACATCATAAATGATGCAAAAACATTGTTGTCCGCGCCATTACTGAATGTGTGTATTTTATGTATTGAGACTTATTTTAATGTTTATTGTAAAAAAAGGTGAAGGTGTATATTTTTTTAAAAATGTAACCATACTTTGTTTTTACTTTATTTTTAAACTTTAATGTACTGACATATATCAGATATGTGCCAGTACATTAGCCTGTGGACAGATAGCACACAGGCTGTTGTTAGGACATACTTGGGTATATCCTAACAACAAGAGATATGGTCAGACAGCCCTGGGGTCCGTCAATAGACCCTGGGCTGTCTGCCCATATATGGTATGGCCCTCGATCGCGTCACAGGAATTCCCTGTGATGCGATCCAGGGGCATCCCCCCTTCTCACTTTCCCCTCAATGCTGCAGTCAGCTGTGATCGCAGCATTCACGGGAATAACGGCGGAGATGAGAGGTTCTCTGATCTCCGGCGTTATAGAGCGGGGCTGCGGCTGTGTAATACAGCCATTGCCCCGCTCCTGACAGGAAGTGCGCGCGCGGTCAGCATGAGGAGATGCGGCCGGCGCTGCACTAATGAGCGGCAGTTCAGGCACTGAAGACAACATGGGGGTGCTGTGTAGCGTGCCCGCCATGTTCTGTCTTCAATGCCGCAGATCATTAGTGCAGCGCCGGCCGCATCACATGATGCTGACCCCGCGCGCATATGTCAGGACTCAGGAGCGGGGCTGTGGCTGAATTACACAGCCGCAGCCCCGCTCTCATAGTCATGTGTACTATACTGAGCTGTGCGGCTGCAACGTGCATCCCTCCCATAGACAGGTAGGAGCCCTGTCTGCGAGCCAGATACGGCCATCAAAAGAGCCATATCTGGCTCGCGAGCCATAGGTTCCCGACCCCTGTTATAGAACAACTTCTGGAGACACAGTCCTTTCTTTTACTGAATTTTATGTTACCCTATTTCTCATACTTGGGGTTTAAATTTATACTATGTTTTAATTAAAAAAATGGTACCTTGTCCTGACTCAGCCTCTAGGGCCTCATTTATTAATATAACCTGTGGGGTCTACATGTCCCAGCACAAAACGTAAAAAAGACATAAAATAAAATGATGAGAGTGAAATAAATAACATACCTTGTATCTGCAGATAATATGTCATCAAGATGAAACTGTGAAAGACAATGAATAAAGACGTTAGTTCCTATTTGTGACATACAAGGAACCCCACAATCCGGCATCTCTAGATTGTAAGCGCTAACGGGCAGGGGACGCTCATTTGTCCCGTGGAATATATTATACCTGCTGTAGAAATGAAGGTTATTACTATTACTATTATTATTAAGGCTGGGTTCACACACCCTATTTACGGACGTTAATCGGGCGTTTTAGCCCCGAATTACGTCCGAATATACGGTTCCAAAGCATCGGCACACATCTGCCCATTCATTTGAATGGGTTTTACGATGTTCTGTGCCGACGGTCATTTTATTTACTCGCGCCGCTGTCAAAAGACGGCGTGTAAAAAAGACGCCCGCGTCAAAGAAGTGCCTGTCACTTCTTGAGACGTAATTGGAGACATTTTCCATTGACACAATGGAAAAACAGCTCCAATTACGTCCGCGAAAAGCGCTTGCACTTGCCATTACGTCTGAAATTGCGGAGCTGTTTTCTCCTGAAAACAGCTCCGTGATTTCAGCCGTTACGGACGTGTACGTGTGAACATACCCTAATAAAGCATGAGCGGCTGAGCTGCAGGAAACATTATGTCAAAGATACAGGAGAAGGCCTTCAATCTCCATTAGACTTCACCAGAACGTCCTAATACAAGTCTCTTTGTTCTGTGCCATCAATTTCTCCTTTTCCATCACTAAACCTACAAAACCCCAGTAATTCAGTGGATAAAATCTTGACTCACAGGTTCCTGCTGGTTGATGTGATGGATTATATATTCCCACTGAAGGAAGGTTTTGTCACGTTCTCCTTTTGGGGAATGAACGTGAAATAAATGTTCTCCTTCAGTTTCCACAGACACAATTTGATATAATTGGTGAAGCTGTTTTGTGGCCATCTTGATTTTGGACACCGGCCACATCCTGCAAGAAATGAAGAAGACAGAGAATAAGATTTAGCGGAGAATTATTGTTGGAACAATTTCTCTATATTATAAGTTATAATTCTTACTACATTATAGTTCATATTATTATTATCAGCCTTTATTTAGACAGCACCACATATTACACAGCTCATTATGGGGGAGGGGGCTGTTATAACACAAAGTATATTGAGATTTATAGTAGATAAGACTTGTGGCAATATACCATATGATGCATTACTGCAAAATTAGTGAGGTTTTCTATGGTAATGTGATCAGTTTAGTGGACATATGGAAGGATATATAATTCCCATGATCCCTTACCTTCTAGGCATGAATTCATCCATTAGAGGGTTGTAATCTATCCATAGGAGTTCCTCCGCCAGAAATGAATCCTGCTGCCTTGATATTACAGCCAGCACTGTTATTAGAGGCGCTCTCCTAAACTCGATAATTTTCTCCCTCTTTTGTCCGATCTTCTCTTTTTTAATCAGCTGCGTAAGTAAATGGAGACAGAATTACACACTGGGAGTATACACTGGTTTTATATATAGCCTTCCCTATCCTAACCTCTGTATACAGCTACTAGTCACCACTGCTGTATACAGAGGACAGTGCTGTACAATGTACTGGACAGATCTACAACTTCTCTCACAGCAGAGCTTCATTCTCAGCCCAACCTGGAGATCAGACAGAACATATGGAAGATGTATGACCAATATTACTCTGAATATATTCACTGATGACATTCATAAAGCATTTATGAAAATAACACTCGTCCATATACAATCATCTCTTCATATACAACCTGCTGGTCAGATACATAGAACTGCAATTACCTCAGAGAAGATTCCATGGACGATCTGGGATGTTTTCAGGAAGACCAGTTCTCCAGATAATCTCTCCTTAAAGTCAGGGACATCGGTGATCACTGGGTTTATAAGATGGTCACTGAACTGTCTGCCTTCCCTTTGGAGGCGTTCTTCCGATTCGTCATCGGCGGCCCTAAAAGTTGAATAAATAATTAGGAAAATGAGAACATTGAATGACTGGATCATTATTGTACATGCAGCATTAGCAGTGACTTTAAAGAGAAAGCTGAATGTATTCTGTATACTGCATCTACTATACATGGAAACAATACAATAAATAAACAATGTCTCCTCTGACAGATCCCATTTATTCCATCAGGATGAAAACAAATGGTAAGTACATTAGTTGGAATCAGTGTGCACATATTCTGTATGGATGTCTTATAGGATCCAGGAACTTGGCAGACAGAACTATAAAGTATAATGTCGTCTCTGTTTTTGCTAGAAGCAACCATTGAGGACCATCATAACAACTTAACCCTTTCAAGACCGAGCTCATTTTGACCTTCATGACCAGCCCCATTTTCTCAAATCTGACATGTGTCTCTTTATGTGGTAATAAGGGGGGATTCACACGAGCGTGTATTGGGTCCGTGCGGGCCGCGTGGTTTTCACGCGCCACGCACAGACCAATACAAGTCTATGGGGCAGTACAGACAGTCCGTGCTTTTTGCGCAGCGTTTGTCAGCTGCGCAAAAAGCGCGACATGCTCAATATCTCCGCGTATTTCGCGCATCACGCACCCATTGAAGTCAATGGGTGCGTGAAAACCACGCTGGTCGCATGGAAGCACTTCCGTGCGAACCGACTGAAACAGCGCACCAGCTGTCAAAAGGATGAATGTAAACAGAAAAGCACCACGTGCTTTTCTGTTTCCAAACATCCAAATGGAGTGTCTTTGAGATGAGCGAACCCGGACAATCGAACCGAACTTCACCGGGTTCGGCCGAACTCGTTTTGGCCGAACCCGGCAAAAAAAATTCCGGTACGCGACGTCAGGAGATAGTCACTGTCCAGGGTGCTGAAAGAGTTAATTATGATTTTTCTCATTTTAAATGTATCTGCTTGTAAAACAGATAGTAATACCACACAAAATAGTTACTATTTTATATATTCCATATGTCTACTTTATATTTGCATTGTTTTTTGAACATTATTTTATTTTTCTAGGACGTTACAACGTTTAGAACTTTAGCAGCAATTTCTCACGTTTTCAAGAAAATTTCAAAAGGCTATTTTTACAGGGACCAGTTCAGTTCTGAAGTGGCTTTGAGGGCCTTATGTACTAGATAGACCCCATAAATCACCCCATATTAAAAACTGCACCCCTCAAAGTATTCAAAATAGCATTCAGAAAGTTTCTTAACCCATTAGGCACTTCACAGGAATTAAAGCAAAGTAGAGGTGAAATTTACAAATTTACAAATTCATTTGTAATACATTTTTTTCTGTAACACAGAAGGTTTTACCCGAGAAATGCAACTCAATATTTATTGCCCAGATTCTGCAGATTTTAGAAATATCCCACATGTGGCTCTAGTGCAGGGGTGGGCAAACTTTTTGACTCGCGGGCCACAATGGGTTCTAAAATTTGACAGAGGGGCCGGGCCAGGAGCATTTGGAGGGAGTGTTTGGGCCGGATATACTAAAGCATTAAATGTAGTGTGTGCAAACCTCATAGCACAGTAAGAACACTACAACCCAATTTATTAACTGTCTTTCAAATGTGAAAAATAGCCCTTATCAGTTAATAAATTTGTCTCAAGGAATATGCAAGATATGGCATTTACATACTATTTCGCAGATACTGGGAGGAGGAAATGTAAATAGATTAAAATAACATACGCACTGTGATTTATCAAGAAAAAAGTTCTGTTGACTCTGTAAATTAGCTGCCAACCTCTGAGCAGTAGCCGCCCGTTCTTGTGTTGACTGCTTGCTAGCATAGTTTGCATGCTTCGTGGCAAAGTGACGGCTGATATTGTACTCTTTGAAAACCGGAGGGCTTAATGGTGACGTGAAACGAAGTGAAAATTAAAGTGAAATAAAGAGAAATACGCGCCACATTAACCCCTTAATGACCGGGCCATTTTGCACGTTAATGACCAAGGATTATTTTTTGTTTTTCCACGGTCGCATTCCAAGAGTCGTAACTCTTTTTTTATTCCGTCGACATAGCCGTATAAGGGCTTGTTTTTTCCGGGACGAGTTGTATTTTGTAATTGTACCATTTTTAGATGCTTATAACATATTGATTAACTTTTATTAACTTTATTTTAGGAGAGAATTGAAAATAAGCAGCTATTCCAGCATTAATTTTCACGTTATAAATTTACGCCGTTTACTATGCAGCGTAAATAACATGTTAACTTTATTCTATGGGTCGGCACGATTACAGGGATACCAAATGTGTAAAGGTTTTATATGTTTTTTCTACGTTTGCACAATAAAAACCCTTTTAGAAAAAAATTACTTGTTTTTGCATCGCCGCGTTCCAAGAGGCGTAATTTTTTTATTTTTCCGTCGATGTGGCCGTACATGGGATTGATTTTTGCGGGACAATGTGTAGTTTTCATTAGTACTATTTTGGGGTACATAGGACTTATAGATGAACTTTTATTTTATTTTTTATGGGGGGAATGGGAGAAAAGAGAGAATTTTGCCGTTGTTTTTTGCGTTTTCTTTGGACGCCGTTCATCCGGCGGTTTAATTAATGTGTTCATTTTATTGGTCAAGTTGTTACGATCGCGGGGATACCATATATGTGTATGTGTGATTTGTTTTGACCGTTTTATTAAATAAAACCACTTTTTGGGGCAAAAAAGTAGTTTTATTTGACTTTGACTGTAATTTTTTTTATTTTTTTTTCACAAACTTTATTTAACGGTTTTACTTTTTTTTTTTTAGTCCCACCAGGGGACTTCACTATGCGATGTGCCGATCGCATATATAATGCTTTGGTATACTTCGTATACCAAAGCATTATTGCCTGTCAGTGTAAAACTGACAGGCAACCTGTTAGGTCATGCCTCTGGCATCGCCTAACAGGCAGATGCTGAAGACAGACCTGGGGGTCTTTGTTAGACCCCCGGCTGTCATGGAAACCCGACGGCGACCCGCGATTTGTTTGCGGGGGCGCCGATCGGGAGACAGAGGGAGTTCTCCCCTCTGTCAAACACATTAAATGCCGCTGTCACTGTTGACAGCGGCATTTAATGGGTTAAACTGCCGGAATCGGCGCGTGCTTCGATTCCGGCAGTTGCAGCAGGAGCCAGGCTGTGTATAACAGCCGTGCTCCTGCCGCTGATCGCGTGGGTAAACTGTCAGTACCCGCGCGATCACAGGACGGATATATCCGTCCTCCTGCGCGAACTAGCAGCTGCTGAGGACGGATATATCTTGGACAAGTTCGGCGGGCCGGATTAAAAAGCCTAACGGGCCGTATGTGGCCCGCGGGCCGTAGTTTGCCCATGTCTGCTCTAGTGTGATAATGGACTGAAATACCGGCCTCAGAAGCAAAGGTGCACCTAGTGGATTTTGGGGCCTCCTTTTTTTAGAATATATTTTAGGCACCATGTCAGGTTTGAAGAGGTCTTGTGGTGCCAAAACAGTGGAAATCGCCCAAAAGTGAGACGGTTTTGGAAACTACACACCTCAAGGAATTTATCTAGGGGTATAGTTAGCATCTTGACCCCACAGGTATTTTGCTATATTTATTGAAGTTTGTCTGTGAAAGTGAAAATCTACTTTTTTTTCTGAAAAAATATTAAAAAAAATAATATTTGCAAGGAATAAAGATTAAAAAGCACCCCAGAACTTGTAAAGCTACTTCACGCCAATACCCCATATGTGGTACTAAACTGCTGTTTGGACCCACGGCAGAGCTCAGAAGGGAAGGAGCGCCATTTGGATTTTGAAGCGCAGATTTTGCTGGATTGGTTTTCAGTTCCATATCGCGTTTGCAACGCCCTGGAGTAAGCAAAACAGTGGAATCCCCCCAAAACTGACCCCATTTTGAAGACTACACCCCTCAAGGAATTGTTCTAGGGGTATAGTTAGCATTTTGACCCCACAGTTTTTTTGCTGAATTTAGTGGAATTAGGCCGTGAAAATGAAAATCTACTTTTTTCTGAAAATACATAGAAATTTTTAATTTTCACAATGAATAAAGGAGAAAAATTACCCCAAAATTTGTAAAGCAATTTGTCCTGATTACAGCAATACGCCATATGTGGTAATAAACTGCTGTTTGGACCCACGGCAGGACTCAGGAGGGAAGGAACAATATTTGGCTTTTGGAGCTCAAATTTAGCTGGAATGGTTTTCGGGTGTCATGTCGCATATGCAAAGCCCCTGAGGTACCAAAACAGTGGAAACCTCCCAAAAGTCCCTTTAGGGGACTGGAACGAGCGATCATTAGGTCGCTGGTACAATACACTGCAATACTAATGTATTGCAGTATAATGTCATTATACAGGCTCCTGTAACAGCGCGATCGCTGTTCCTGTCCGTTAGTCCCGGGTGTCAGCTGTAATACACAGCTGACACCTGCAGAATATGGAGCGTGCACAGCGCATGAGCCCGCTCCATAAATAACCCCTCGCACCACGACATGCTATTAAGTCGTGGTGCGCCAAGGCGTTAATGCGCAGCGGATGGTGCAAAGTGAAAATTAAAATTTTCCACTGATATGCCATTTTAATGTACAATATATTGTGCCCAGTTTGTGCCACTGAAGACAAATACCTCATACAATGTTGAGCGGGTTCTCCCAGATATAAAATGTCATATATGTGGACGTAAGCTGGTGTTTGGGCACGCTGTGGGGGGAGGGAACACCATTTGGCTTTTGGAGCGCAGATTTTGCTTGGTAACTGTTCTGTTTGGGGTTTTGCTGGTATTTCAGTTTATGATGTGGGGGTATATGTAATCTGTGCGGAGTACATCAGGGCATAATAAGAGGGTATAATAATGGGGTACATAAATAATAATTCGCAGATATGTGGCCGGTGTCGCACTGATAAATGGTGCCCAATCTTATCCGCTTTTGGAACACTCTGCACATTTTGCATCGCCATATTCTGAGAGCCAGAACTTTTTTATTTTTTCTCCAACGGAGCCGTGTGAGGGCTTATTTGTTGCGGGACAATCTGTACTTTTCATTGGTACCATTTTAGGGTACATGTGATTTTTTTAAATCACATTTTATTAGATTTTTTTGGAAGCAAAGTGACAAAGAAACATGAATTCTGACAATGTTTTTCGTATATTTTTTTTACAGTGTTCACCGTGCGGTATAAATGACATTTTACTTTATTCTGCGGGTCGGTACGATTACGGCGATACCATATGTATATAGGTTTTTTATGTTTTGTGGCGATTGCGCAATAAAATCACTTTGATGAAATTATTTATTTTTTGTGTATTCTGAGAGTCATAATTTTATATTTTTCCGTCAAAAAAGCGGTGTAAGGGCTTGTTTTTTGCGGGACAGGTTGTAGTTTTTATTGGTATTATTTTGGGGTACATGCGACTTTTTGATCACTTTTTATTCTATATTTTGGGAGGGTTGATGACCAAAAAAAAGTGATTCTTGACATTGTTTTTTAATTTATTTTTTTTTGCGGTGTTCACCGTGCGGGAAAAATAATATTATAGTTTTATAGTTTGGGTCGTTACGAACGCTGTGATACCAAATATGTGTACTTTTTTTTAACATTTTCATTTTTTTCCTATAATAAAAGACTTATTATAGGGAAAAAAGCATTCTTTTTTTTTGTAACTTTTATAACTTGTTTTTACACTTTTATAAAACTTTTTTATTACTTTATTTTTTACTTTTTACTTGAAGCCTGGCAGCACTGATCGCTGCTATAATACATTACACTACCTAGGTAGTGTAACGTATTATAAACTGTCAGTGTGACGCTGAGAGTCACACTGACAGGAAGCTTATGAGAGCCAGCATCCGGCTGGTTCTCATAGGCTGCTGTGCATGGCAGACCCGGGGGCTGTTATATGGCCCCCGGTTCTGCCTTATAACCGACTGCAGCACCCGCAATCGGTCCCCGGGAAAGTTTGTTGTAGCAACAAACTTTCCACTTTGTTATAGCAACAAACTTTCCAGTTCGTTGCTACAACACACTTTCCCTGCGATCACATGACCGGGACCTGAACTAATCAGGTCCCGATCATATCTCCGGGACCAGAGGCAGGTGATAACAGCGCGATCCGGGTGTCAGCGCTACTCTGAGACACCCGGATCGCGCTTTTAACACCCACCGTGAATTCACGTCGGCACTGCACAGAGCCCAGCAAGTGCCGACGTGAATATACAGTGGGCGGTCGGGAAGCGGTTAAACTGTGTGACTATAGTTTCCCTCCTTATTTCAGGTTCTTTCCACGATTGAGTTGGCTCCGAGAGGAGATTATAGATCTGGACACTGCAGATTCTGCAGCCAACTCAATCGTGCAAGGATTGAAATTAGGAGGCTTGACGACTAAAGTGGATAACATCTGTAGAACCGAATTTGTTGTGTGTATTGTCATGTGTCCCTGTAATCTCTATTACATCAGGAGGACCATCCACCCGATATTCAAGAGATTCAGGCAGCATGTACGATCTATTGGGTACAAGGTAGGGATCTCCTCCTTTTAGTGAACGCATGCTTACATATCATGGAGGTAATCCCAGGGGAATGTGGATTGCGGGCATTTTGTGCATTAAACACGCTTTCACAGGGGGGGAATAGACATAACCTTTTGCTTCAAAAAAGAGGCAGAAATTGATCTTACAGGCGGAAGCCCTCGTTCCATTAGGTCTTATTGATCGCAAAGATCTAAGTGCATTTTTTAAGTTAAAGTATGTTATTCTATTCATCTTATACAGATGTAACTGCGTAGACTCTGTCCAAACATTTGTTGTGTCTTATGTATCACTGTAATGTACGATTTAAAGTTGCCTTGTTTCTATATAACGCCGAGGCCTTTACAAAGTATAAGGGTACACGTGAAACTGCCGTAGGTTAACACTCCACATCCCACTACTGCTTATGCTGAATAAAGTAGAAATCAACATTGCTAAATAGTGAGCACAGTGGTTTTTCTCATCATACAAATACTTGATCTAATGCTGCACCGCAGGGTCTAATGACTAATGTCTAATTTTCATAAAGGGAAGCTCTAACCGTGAAAGTGCAGGTGTCTCTAAGAAAGTGGCCATTCAGTACATAAATATACTGATAGAGATATATATATATATATAATACAACACATTCCTCCATAAATCATATCTAAATAGCAGTATTAGGGTAGTGGGGGTTATTACTCCATGCAAACAGCCCTTACAAGCTTGTCCACCATTAACCCCTTCCCGACATGCGCCGTACATGTACGGCGCTGTCGGGAGGTGCTTCCCGCAAAGCGCCGTAGATGTACGGCGCAGTGATGGTGCGGGCTCAGAAGCAGAGCCGGCACCATCACCGCGGGGTGACAGCTGTATTATACAGCTGGCACCCTCCAGAAGAGGCTGGACGCAGCTGCAGGCTTAAGGGAAGCCGACATGACCGTCCTGGTAGGGAAAGGGTTAATGTTATGAGGTGAGGGAAAGTTGAAGGAGCTGAAGGAGCTGCAAACAGCAATTTATGGCCACAAGTAAGGCATTACCATACCCGGGAGAACCCGCTTAACAATTTATGGGGTTAGATTCTCCAGGGGCACAACATATTGTGCGATGAATAGGCATGTTTTGGTAATTTCCTCTTCTAAAAATGAAATAAAAAGTGATCAAATAGTCGTATATGTCCCATAATGGTACCAATAAAATCTACAGCTTGTCTCACAAAAAACAAGCCCGCGCACTGCTCCATCAACCGAAAAATAAAAAAGTTATGGCACTAGTAATGCGGCGATGAAAAAACATCCCGATCTGAAGACCAGAGGGGAACATTCCTTCAGTTTCAGGGCCCTAGTATTTAGGAACTAGGAAGGGAAGGGACATAGCACATCTGCTGGAAGCGAGGGCACCCGTGTTATACCAGGGCAACACTTTCCCAGTAAAATTTCCCAAACTACTGTAGTATATCTGGGGCAATAATGGGCTGCATATTGTTACAATGTTATATGACTTGACCCAGAGTGCTGGGTGTGGTCACTCAGCAGTGGCGGATTAAGTGTACCCTGTGCCTTGGGCTGTTGACACAACTTGGGCCCCCTTCTCTCCCCTCGCACGCAATTCGACCCCCCCCCAACCCGCTGACACAGTACCCGTCAGTGCCACTAACCTGACGGATACAGGTTTTAGCACTAGATACAGACGCTATTTATTCAGGATATAAAGCAGCTGTATCTCAAAAAGTAAAA
Source organism: Rhinoderma darwinii (assembly GCF_050947455.1). Classification (NCBI taxonomy): domain Eukaryota; kingdom Metazoa; phylum Chordata; class Amphibia; order Anura; family Rhinodermatidae; genus Rhinoderma; species Rhinoderma darwinii. The sequence goes on from NW_027461777.1 coordinate 77,206, forward strand.
ATAATTTTTAATAAAAAGTATTTAGAAAGTTGCACCAAACACACTGTTTTATTAGAGAAACAAAAAAAAAGAATAAAAAAAAAGGTATCACCTCTCTTTAACCCCTTAATGACCAAGCTTGTTTGGACCTTAATGACCAAGCCAGATTTGTCAAATCTGGTATGTGTGACTTTATCAGAGAATAATTCTGCAATAGTTTTGCATATCCAAGGAATTCTGACATCGTTTTTTTGTCCCATGTTGTACTTTATTTTATTGGTAAAAGTAGACTGATACGATTTGTGTAAATTAATGAAAAAATATCTAAATTTATGACATTTTGTAAAAATTAACATTAACATTTTTCCCTATTTGGAACTGGCAATATGTCACATATGTGTACATACATACTGTACATTTTTTTAATTAAATATATATTTCCATCTCTTTACTCTATTCCAGCAGCAATTTTGAAAAAATAAAATACATTTTGAACAATTTAGAAGACTTACAAATTTAATAATCATTTCATACATTTTGAAGTACATTTTGTTTTCCTGCACCAGGTTTTCAGGGCCTCATAGGGGTCAGAATGATGGAAACCCCCACAAATGACCCCATTTTGAAAACTATACCTATTAAGGTATTTATCTAGAAGTGTAGTGAGTATTTTGACCCCACAGTTTTTTTGTAAGAACTCATGCAAAGCAGGTGAAAAAAAAAAAAATTCCACTTTTTCCACAAACGTGTTATTGTAAAGACAGATTTCTTTGTAAAGCGAACATGAGAATAAAGAAACACACCCAAAAATCTATCACCCTGTTTCTCCTGTCTTCATAAATACCACCATTGTGGCCCTAATACGCGGCCTGAACACACGGCAGGGCCCAAAAGGAAGGGAGCACCTGGAGGCTTTCAGGATACATATTTTGCTTGAAAATGTTTTAGACCCCACCGCATATTTGGAGAGGCTTTGAGCTGCTAGACCGATAGAAACTCCCCATAAATTACCCCATTTAGAAAACTAGACCCCCTTTGATGCCACAAACATTTTGACCCCACAGTTTTTTGCTAAATTTAATGTAAAGCACGTGGAAAAAAATAAAATTCCACTTTTTACACAAATGTGTCATTGTAAAGACAGATTTCTTTGTAAAGCGAACATGAGAATGAAGAAACACACCCCAAAATCCATCAAGCTGTTTCTCCTGTTTTCAAAAGTACCCTCATTGTGGCCCTAAAACGCTGCCTGGACGCATGGCAGGGCCCAAAAGGAAGGGAGCACATGGAGGCTTTCAGGGCACAATTGAATAAATTATAGGCCCCATATCAAGCATTTAGAAGCAATGAGCTGCCTGAGCAAAAAAAAAAAACACCCAGAAATGACCCCATTTTAAAAACTAGACCCCCTAAAGGTATTCATCTAGTGGTGTAGTGAGCATGCAAAAGAGAAGTGAAGCTGTGTATTTATAACGGATGCATGTCGCTATAGACGTATTTGCCTGTACTTATGACTATGGCTTGCTAAAGAAGCAGTTGTCCCTCATCTGATGTCATTGTGGACAGAATTCTGTCCTAATATAAAATCAGTCAGAGAGGAAAAAATAAACTATACTGGAGTGACGGGCAATATTTAAAAAAAAATAATGGAGGAAAATGCATCCAACTATGTTGCAAACTCGAGTCTGTTCACTCAACACCTGCACGGCTGTCATGACAAGGTTTTTTTTTTTCAGTGACTGGTTGTACAACGTCTCTTTAGCTCCATCAATCCCTATATGACGAACGTGCCAACTGATTCTGCCCAGCAAGGTAGGAACTGTTATGTGCACAAAACAACCAACGGTTAAAGTATATATAAAGGGGCAGTGTCCAAAACCATCTATAGGAACAGTAAGGGTATGTTCACACAGGCGATTTTCAGCCGTTCTTCGAGCCGTAAACGCCCCGAAAAACGTCTAAACATGCGGGGGGCTGAACGCCTCCTAACATCTGCCCATTAATTTCAATGGGAAAAACGGCGTTCCGTTCCCACAGGGCGTTTTTAAAAACGGCCACGTAAAATAAAGCAACGTAAAAAGAAGTGCATGTCACTTCTTGAGCCGTTTTTGGAGCCGTTTTTCATTGACTCAATAGAAAAACAGCTCCAAGAACGGCCGTAAAAAACGCCGCAAAAAACGCAAGTTGCTTAAAAAACAGCTGAAAATCAGGAGCTGTTTTGGCTTGAAAACAGCTCCGTATTTTCAGACGTTTTTTTTAAGCGTGTGAATATACCCTAAAGGATCACTAATCCCCAAAATGATGTCAGTATTTCCAGAAGCATTGTCGGATGCAGGAGGTCCTGCGAAAACCCAAATGTAGTAAAGCCCATAGTGTATTGATTAGGAACAGCTCGATTATTAGTGATCCTCCAAATAAAAAAAAAAGATCATGCCCGTATCACCAATTAGAAATATTAATAAAAATAACAGCTTTGTTCAAAAGAAAAAAAATGATCTAAAATATGAAAGGGTTAAAATATTTTCTGAATAAATAAACTCTACTACCTCTCCCAAAAGAATTCCTCCCCACTTGGAAAGCCCACAAACTAAAATGAAAATATAAATTTAAATTTAGTTGAAATGGGCACATCGGGCAGTAGAATCGACTATCCCTCCTCCTTCCATGCTTACTGGAAATCCGGCACCTTTTTTTGGGGATATCTTTGCGTCTCGGTGGAAGGGACGGGGTGAAGAAAATGGCGCTCTGAAAGACTTTGCACATCGTCAGACTTGTAGGGTTATGCAGGGTCATTGGAGTAAAATAGGAGACGCTCAATAACCTCCTCCTGGAACTGGAGGAAGGTGAGCGTTCCTTGTGTTTTTTTATAAAGTACAAACCCATTATAGGTAGTGATCTGAATTAGGTAGATTGCTTCCTTTTTGTACCAGGCCCTGGTCTTCCGCTTCACTAAATACAGTTGAAGCATCTGGTCCGACAGATCTACACCCCCATGAATTTATTGTACTCTGTCACACAGACAGGCCTACGCTTTTCCACGATGGCCCCCTCTCTCTAACAGCCACCGTGGTGCCTGGATGCATAGTGGACAACATATAGATGTCCTTCTTCTCATTCCACTTTACTACAAGTAACTGCTCGCTTACCAGTGTGAATGACGCCCCCCTTTCCACACGTCTGGACACCAATTGCTTTGGGAATCCCACTCTGTTTTTATGGACTGTTTAGCAGGCCCCTGTATTTGCAGCATGGAGGGATTTAAAAAGGGGGACACTGCTATAAAATTATTAGTGTAGACGTGGTACCCTTGGTGCAGGAATGGCACCATTAGGTCCCACACAATTTTGCCAGATGTGCCAATTGTCTATGGGCAGCCTGGGGGATTAATTTGGCGGTCTTTGCCTTCATAGATCAAGAAACCACAGGTGTAACCTGTTGTGCTCTAGCACACTTTATATAGTTTAACGCCATATTTTGCACTTTTGGAGGGGATGAACTGCCGGAATGAAAGACGGTCTTTGTAGCTAATCAGGGATTCATCCACCGATAAATTTTGATCTGGGGTGTAGAATTTGACGAAAGATTCTTGTAGGAGGGAAATTAAAGGCCTCAATTTATTAAGGCGACCGTAGCTTGGTTCATTTCTTTGGGGGACTTGGGAGGTATCTGTAAAATGCATGAAGCGCATTATAGATTCATATCGGTATCGGGACATAACTGCTGCAAATACAGGGGTAGTGTGGACAGCTCTTGATGCCCAGTAGGAGCGGATAGTTGTTTTTTTGACCAACCCCATATTTAGATTAGGCCTAAAAAAAAATTAAGCTCAGGGACACTAGTAGGGGTCCATGATGAGTAGATGGATGTGGGTTTCTGTGCAATAAACTGTCTTGCATAGATATATGTCTATTGGACAATTAACTCCAGGACTTGGTCACTGACAAATATGTGGAAGAAGTTCAAAGGGGTATAATTAGCAACATCCACATTTATTCCTGGGATTGCTGACAGTTGCGGGACCTGGAGGTAAATTAAATTGCAGGATCCCAGAACATGGGAGGCCCTGCACCACTTGACCCTGCACCGGGGATTTGACAGCAACAATTGATTCTACCACCATAGGGCCTGGGGTCCAGAGGTAGAAGTATAACTTGAGCCGTCACTGTCTGAAAAAAGTTCCACCTCTGAAGCAGTCGGTGTGGCTGCCTGAACTGCCGGAGCATATCAAGGTGTACGCTTGCTCCACAGTAAACCTTCTCTGAGCCATTATTTAGGTAGAACTGTAACCATTAGGCTACTACGTTTTTTTACGTTTTATGTCTAAAAAACATTTTCTTTGTTTTTTGGTATTTTTTTTCAAACTAAGAAAAAAAAAAAAAGTTTATCACTAGGTAGATAAATAGATTCCTAAATCCAGCGCCAAAAAATATATGTAAAACTGGCTGATCACTTGTGCTCACACAGGGGATGAGGGGGCACAAATGGGGTGATCAGGGGGCACAGACATGAAAAGTTTGTGTTTTTTTTCACTTTACTTCATTTGTACAGCTCAGGATTTGGTTATAGTGTCTCTCTCTTCACTCACAGATCAACTACAGTGAGGGGAGAGGAAGACAGCCAATGTCCTTGTTGTATTTTCTAAACAGACTTACATAGATCACTGCAGGGACCACTCAGATTGATCCCTGGCTGTTACTATTTGCCATATGCTGCCACAGGCAGCATTGGCAATATGCAAACGGCGCATACCGTTATCAGGGACAGGGTGGTGGGCGGGCGAGGGTCTAATAGGTGCTGGCCCTTATTTTTACTATTTCTCTCTTTTCTCACAGAATATATTCTTAATATAAAACTTTTGACATGTCATAGTGATATGTCAGACTTTTTAATCGGTGGGGGGTCTGAGCACTGAGACCCCCACCGATCGCTAAAGTGAAGCGGCAAAAGCACTCGATTGAATGCTAAGCCGCTTCGTTTCTGATCGTCATTCCTCGGAGTGGTACACCACTTGCTCGGCTTTTCAAGAAGAGCAGATCAGAAACTAAGCGGCACAGCGGTCCTTCTGCCACTTTGTTATAGCGATCCATGGGGGTCTCAGTGCTCGGACCCCCACCGTTCAAAACTTCTGACATTTCACTATGACATGTCAGAAGTTTTTTAGTAGTTTAGTTACACTTTAACCCCTTCCCGCCGGATCACGTATATTAACGTCATTAAAACCGGTGTCTTACCGCATTTTGACGTTACTGTACATCATGGAGATGAAGCTGGCTCAGGAGCTGAGCCAGCAACATCACCGCCGGGTGACAGCTGTATGTTACAGCTGGCACCCTGAGGTATCGGCCAGGACCGGAGCTGGCCTCCGATCCGACCGATTAACCCCTCACATGCTGCGTTCAATAGAAATCGCAGCATGTGAGGAGTTTATAGCCACCGACACCCCAGCAACGTGATTGCTGGGTTGCCGGTGGCTGCAAAGGCGATCGGAGGGCTAATGCTTACCTCCCGATCAGCCTGTAACGGAATCCTCCTATGCCTCGTCGTCGGCGGGGCCCAGGAGGCTTCCGGTACCATCGGCAAGATGGCGCCGCCTTAGCTTCCGGCTCAGAAGCGGAGCTGGCGTCATCAGCAGTGGGTGTCCACTGTATGTTACAGCGGACACCCCGATCTATCACCAGGAACCGGAGCTAGCTCCGATTCCTGGCATTAACCCCTTCGATGCAGCGATCCATTGTGATCGCTGCATCCTAGAGGTTTGTAGAAAATCGGCAGCCTTGCCATGCGATGGCAAGGCTGGCGACTGTTACTATGGCAACAGGAGCCCTAACAATGGGCTCCTGTCTGCCATTACGTAAGCTGATTAGGCCCCGCCCAGAGGCGGAGCCTGATCGGCTTGCTGTCAGTGAACAACTGACAGTTCCAAGACATTGCACTACATAGGTAGTGCAATGTATTAGAACATCAAACAAACAGTTGGACATTCAAGTCCCCTAGTGGGACTAAAGAAAAGTGTAAAAAAAAAGTGTAAAAAAGTAAAAATAAAAGTTGTAAAACATACAATAAAAGTTTAAAATAATAACACAAAACACAATCGCCCTTTTTCACTTATCAAGTCATTTATTATAGAAAAAAATAATAAAGCCATACATATTTGGTATCGCTGCGACCGTAACGACCTGAACTATAAAAATATTATGTTATTTATCCAGCGCAGTGAACGCCGTAAAAAAAAAACCTCAAGAACACTGCCATAATTACTGGTCACTGTCTTCCAAAAATTGAAATAAAAAGTGATCAAAAAGTCGCATGTATCCAAAAATGGTACCGATAAAATCTATACCTCGTCTCGCAAAAAACAGCTGCATCGACGAAAAAATGTAAAAGTTATGGCTCTCACAACTTGGCGACAGAAAAAATACATTCTCTTTCCAAAAGTAATTTTATTGTGCAAAAAGTTATAAAAAAAGTTCTATAAATTTGGTATCGACGGAATCGTACTGACCCGCAGAATGAAGGTAACATGTAGTTTATAACGCATGTTGAACGCTGTATAAAAAAAAAAACAACTAAAAAACTATGGCAGAATTTCTTTTTTTTTTGTCACCTTGCTTCCCAAAAAAAGGATAACAAGTGATCAAAAAGTTGATTGTACCCCAATATGTACCAATAAAAGCTACAGCTCGTCCCGTAAAAAAAGAGCCCTCATACCACTACGTCTATGAAAAAATAAAATAAGTTAAGGCTCCAATGATTCAGGAAAGAAAATTATCCAGTTGTGCCGGCCCGAGGGGAACATTTCTTCTGTTTCAAAAGGCGATGTATCAAGGCACTAAAATTAGGGAACCAGGAAGGGGAGGGCCCAAACATATCTGCTGGAAGCGACGGTGCCCGTATTATACCAGGACAACACTTTCCCGGCAAAATTCCCCAAACTGCAAAGGTGCGGAGTGTGGACCAAAAGGGGCATAAGGAAGGACATTTATCAGTGCGACACCGGCCTGTGCAGAAAGGATCGATCACAGCGTAATACACATCTATGGATCATTTTATTATTTTTTTTACCTTATTATTATACCACCTGACTATGCCCCTAATGTACTCTGCCCAGCTCAGATGTGCCCCACATTATAAACGGAAACAACAGTGATACTCCAAACAAAACTATTACCAAGCAAATTCCACGCTCCAAAACCCAAATGGCGCTCCCACCCATCTGAGCCCTACAGTGTGCCCAAACAGCAGTTTACTTCCACATATATGGCATCACCATACCCGGGAGAACCCTTTTAACAATTTTTGGGTGTGTGTCCCCAGTGGCACAAGCTGGGCACGACATATTTGACACTGAATTGGCATATCTAGGGAAAAATTTAAATTTGTACCTTCCGCAGCGCGATCGTTTATGGAAAAGACACGTGGGGTGAAAATGCTCACTACACCTCTTAATAAATGCCTTGAGGGGTGCAGTTTCCAAAATGGGGTCACTTCTCAGGGGTTTCTTTTATTATTTCACATCAAAGCCTCTGCAGTTGTGAACCAATACTTTATATGTCGCCAAATTAGGCCTCAATTTTACATGGTACTCTTTCACTCCTGAGCCCTGTCGAATGTCCAGGCAAAAGATTAGGGCCACATGTAGGGTGATTCTAAAACAGGGAAACACCGCATAATAATTGAGAGCTGTCTTGTTATGGTGGCACAAGCTGGGCACCACATATTGGCGTATCTAAGGAAAAATTACCATTTTCATTCTCCCACATCGTGTGCACACGAATTTCTGCAAAACACCTGTGGGGTTAACATGCTCACTACACCCCTAGGTGAATACCTTGAGGGTGTTGTTTCCAAAATGGGGTCACTTCTGGGGGGGATACACTGTTTTGGTCCCACAGGGACTTTGCAAATGCAACATAGCGCCCAGAAACCAAACCAAATGCAGCAAAATCTCTACACCAAAAGCAACTGGCGCTCCTTCCCTTCTGAGCCCTGCCGTGTGCCCAAACAGCATTTTATGACCACGTGTGGGGTATTGCCGTACTCCAGAGACGTTGCTTTACAAACGTTGGTGTTCTTTTTTTCCTTTATTTGTTGAGAAAATTAAAAATTTGGAGCTAAAGCTACGTCTTATTGAAGAAAAAGGATTTTTTTTGTTTTCACTGCCCAATTCTAATAAAATCTATGAAACACCTATGGGGGCAAAATGCTCACTACACCCCTAGATGGATTCCTCAAGGGGTGTAGTTTTCTCAATGGAGTCACTTTTTTGGCGTTTTCACTGTTTTGGTACCTCAGGGGCTTTGCAAATGCGACATGGCCTGCGCAAACCATTCCTGCTAAATTTGAGCTCCAAAAGCCAAATAGCGCTCTTTCCCTTCTAAGCTCCGCTGTGTGTCCAAACATCCGTTTATAACCACATGTGGGGTATTGTTTTACTCGGGAGAAATTGCTTTACAAATGTTGTGGTGCTTTTTCTCCTTTAGTCCTCGTGGAAATTAGAAAAAATTAGCTAAACCTACATTATCTTTGAAAGAATGAAGATTTTTATTTTCACGGCCTACTTCCAATAATTTCTGCAAAAAACCTGCGGGGTCAAAATGCTCACTATACCCCTAGATAATTTCCTCAAGGGGTGTAGTTTCCCAAATGGGGTCACTTTTGGTGGATTTCCACTGTTTTGGCACCGAAAGAGCCCTTGAAACCTGACATGGTGCCTAAAATATTTTCTAATAAAAAGGAGGCCCCAAAATCCACTGGGTGCTCCTTTGCTTCTGAGGCCTGTGTTTCAGTCCATTACCGCACTAGGGCCACATGTGGGATATTTCTAAAAATTGCAGAATCTGGGCAATAAATATTGAGTTGCGTTTCTCTGGTAAAAACTTCTGTGTTACAAAAAAAAATAGATTAAAAATGAATTTCTGCAAAAAAAAATGAAATTTGAAAATTTGCTCTTGCTACCGCCCAGCCTCTTCCTGACTTCATGGAAGTCACCCTCTGTAACTTTCCATAATTCTCATAGTAGTGAATGGCAGTTACGGAAGCAGCGTAGCATGCGAGCTACGCTGCTTCCGTAACTACCATTCGGTTCTATGGGACTTACGGAAACAGTGTAACTCAGCAAACTATGCTTTTTTTTGTAACTCCCGACATTGAAGTCAGGAAATGTCCGGGAGGCAGCGAGAAAGAGGTAGAACATGGTTTAGGGGGCCCCGTTCTTAAGATAGGTGCGGGTCCCAGAGGTGGGACCTCTTTGGCCACTTTTGACCTTCCTGACAGAGCCCCATTTTTCAAATCTGACATGTTTGACTTTATGTGGTAATAACTTCGGAATGCTTTTACATATCCAAGGGATTCTGAGACTGTTTTGTCATGACACATTGGACTTTATATTACTGGCAAAATTTGCTCCATACATTCAGTATTTAATTGTGAAAAACACCAAAATTTAGCGAAAAATTGCAAAAATGAGCATTTTTCTAAATTTAAATGTATCTGCTTGTACGACAGGCAGTTATACCATACAAAATAGTTGCTAATTAACATTCCCCATATGTCTACATTAGATTGGCATTGTTCTTCTGAACATCCTTTTACTTTTCTAGGACGTTACAAGGTTAGAACTTTAGCAGCAATTTCTCACATTTTCAAGAAAATTTAAAAAGGCTATTTATACAGGGGCCAGTTCAGATGTGAAGTGGGTTTGAGTCCCTCATATATTAGAAACCTTCAATAAGTCATCCTATTTTAAAAACTTCACCCCTCAAAGTATTCGAAATAGCATTTAGAAAGTTTCTTAACCCTTTAGACGTTTCACAGGAATTAAAGCAAAATAGAGGTGACATTTACAAATTTCATGTTTTTTTTCAGAAAGTATTACCAGAAAAATGCAACTCAATATTTATTGCCCAGGTTCTGCAGAGTTAGAAAATATCCCACATGTGGCCCTAGCGTGGATTCTTTGGGCCTTCTTTTTGTTAGAATATATTTTAGGCACCATGTTTGAAGGGCACCACTAAAAGTGACCCCATTTGGGAAACTACATCCACCAAAGAAATTATCTAGGGGTATAGTGGGCATTTTGACCCCACAGGTTTATTGCAGAAATTATTGGAAGTAGGTGATGAAAATGAAAATCTACATTTTTTCAAAGAAAATGTAGGTTTAGCTAATTTTTTCTCATTTACACAAGGACTAAAGGAGAAAAGGCACTGCAAAATTTGTAAAGCAATTTCTCCAGAATAAAACAATGTGGTTGAAAATGGCTGTTTGGACACGGCAGGGCTTAGAAGGGAAAGAGCGCCATTTGGCTTTTGGAGCTCAAATTTAGCAGGAATGATTTGCAGAGGCCATGTCACATTTGCAAAGCCCCTGAGGGACCAAAACAGTGAAAACACCCAAAAACTAACTCTATTTAGGAAACTACACCCCTTGAGGAATTCATCTACGGGTGTAGTGAGCATTTTGACCCCACAAGTTTTTCATAGAATTTATTAGAATTGGGCAGTGAAAATAAAAAGACGTAGATTTAGCTCAAAATTTTTCATTTTCTCAACAAATAAAGGAAAAAAAGAACCCCAACATTTCTAAAGCAATTTCTTCCGAGTATGGCAATACCCCATTTGTGGTCATAAACTGCTCTTTGGGCACACAGTAGGGCTCACAAGGGAAGGAGCGGCATTTGGATTTTGAAATGCAGATTTTGCTGGATTGGTTTCTGGTCGCTATGTCGCATTTGCAAAGCCCCTGTGGGTCCAAAACAGTGGAAACCCCCCCAGAAGTGATCCCATTTTGGCAACTACACCTCTCAAGGTATTCAGCTAGTGGTGAAGTGAGCATGTTAACCCTGCCGGTGTTTTGCAAAAATTAGTGTGCACTCGATGTTTCAGAGTGAAAATGGGATTTTTTTCTATAGATATGCCAATATGTGGTGCCCAGCTTGTGCCACTATAACAAGACAGCTCTCTAATTAACCCCTTCCCGACATTTGACGTATCCATACGCCAAAGTTGGGTAGGGGAAGTATGGAACGAGTTCACAGAGTGAACCCGCTCCATACGATGCCAGTGTTTGCTGTATGTTACAGAGTAAAGAGCGGCATCTCGCTCGAGTCCGATCCCGCTCGTTTATCTCGTTAAATGCTGCGGTCAATAGCAACCGCAGCATTTAACTCATTAGAAAGAGGGGGGCGACCCCCTCTAACAGCTCATTGCGCCCCCCGCAACGCAATCGCGCGGGGGTGGGGCGATGGTTTCTATGGCTGCCTGGGGGCCTAATGAAGGCCCCCAGGTCCGCCGTCTTTGTGCATCTATTGAGCCCTCACATAAGTACTTACATTAGTATTGCAGTATATTGTGCAAGCGATCTGACGATCGCTGGTTGAAGTCACCTAGGGGGACTAATAAAAAAAAGTAAAAATGAGTTAAACAAAGTTTTTTTCTTTATGTAAAAAAAAAAGAAAAAAATTAAAAGTGCAAAAAAAAAACATTTCCCCATTTTCCCCCTAGACAGAGGCGTAGCTAGTTTCTCCTGCACCCGGGGCAAAGATTCACCTTGGCGCCCCCCCCCCCCAAACTCTTTCCCGACATCTCCTTCCCACTCACAATGTTTGCTTAATCAACCAATCAATGAGGTGTAACTTTTTTTTCACTTTTATTTTAATGTAACTGGAGCATAAAGCCATTTGTACATTTTACAAGCAGTATAGTTCTATGTGCGGTCCTTGTTTTGCGGATCCGTGATATGAAGCCGTATAAATGGCAACGGTTGTGTGCTTGAGGCCTTGGGCCTCATGCCCACTTCAGTTTTTTTCATCAGGGTGCTATCCGTTGTTTGAACTGATAGCACCCTGACAAATTTATTTCAATAGGTCCATGCACACTTCCATTGTTTTAACTCAATCGTGCCACCGTTCCCTCAAAAATAGGGCAGGTCCTACTCCTGCCCGTTTTTGACGGAACAGTCTCTGCATTTGCATTGATTTGGTCCGTGAAACAACGGACTGTACACGGAAGCCATCCGTGTGAGGTCCGTGATTCACGGAAACCGTCATTAGCGGCAGTACAACGGCCGACGGAAGTGTGCATGAGGCCATACAGTCAAATCCTTCCTCCCCACTAAAACAGATTATACAGAATCCCCTCACCCAACTTATTTATATGCATACTCACACACCTCCGACACAAAAACGATTTATAAACACACTCACACACCTCCACACACACCTCCACACACACCTCCACACACACACACACACACACACACACACACCTCCACACACACACACACACTCACACACCTCCGACACAAAAACGATTTATAAACACACTCACACACCTCCACACACACCTCCACACACACACACACCTCCACACAAACGCACACACACACACACACACACACACCTACACACACACACACACACACACACACACACACACCTCCACACACACAAACCTCCACACACACACTTCCACACACACACCTCCACACACACACCTCCACACACACACACACACACGCACACACCTCCACACACACACACACACACACACACACACACACACCTCCACACACACACACACACACACACACACCTCCACACACACCTCCACACACACTTCCACACACACCTCTATACACATACACCTCCACACACACACACAAACACACACCCCCAAACACCTCCAAACACCTCCACACACACACCTCCACACACACACACAGACACACACCTCCACACACACACACACACACACACCTCCACAAACACACAACTCCACACACCTCCACACACCTCCACTCACACACACACACCTCCACACCTCCACACACACACACACACACACACACACCTCCACACACCTCCACACACACACACACACACACACACAACTCCATACACACACACTTCCACACACACACCTCCACAGACACACACACACACACACGCACACACACACACACAAACACACCTCCACACACCTTTACACACCTCCACACACAGCTCCACACACACCTCCATACACACACACCTCCACACATACCTCCACACACACACACACACACACACCTCCACACACAAACACCTCTACACACACACACACACACACACACACACACACACACACACCTCCACAAACACACAACTCCACATACACACACACACACACCTCCACTCACACACACCTCTGCACACAAACACCTCCACACACAAACACCTACACACACACACACACACACACACCTCCACACACTTCCACACACACCTCCACAAACACATACACATACCTCCATACACACACATACACACACCTCCATACACACACTTCCACACACCTCCACACACACACCTCAACACACACACACACACACACACACACGCGCGCGCGCGTGCGCGACACACACACCTCCACACACACACACACACTCACCTCCACACACACCTCGACACGCACAAACACACCTCCACAGACACACACACACACACACACACCTCCACCACAGATACACCTCCACCCACACACACACACACACACACACAACTCCACACACACACTTCCACACACACACCTCCACACACAAACACACATGCACACCTCCACACACCTCCACACACCTCCACTCACCTCCACACACACACACACACACACACCTCCACAAGCACACAACTCCACACACACACCTCCCCACAAACACACACCTTCACTCACACACACACCTCCACACACACACACACACACACACACACACACACACCTCCACACGCACACGCACACACACACATACACACACGCGCGCGACACACACACCTCCACACACACACACAATTATACACACCTCCACACACACACACACACACACACACACACAGACACACGCACGCACACACGTCCACACACACACACACACCTCCCCACACATACCTACACACACACATACGCACACACACACACGCACACCTCCACACAGACATACACACACACACACACCTCCACACACACACACACACACACACACACACCTCCACACACACCTCCACACACACCTCCCCCTACTTGCACATACACAGCTGTACTTATCAGTTCGGAGCTCCGTAGTGGGATCTTCATGTTATGAGGGGTCACACGTTGCAGGCAGGAGAATAGCTGTGGATAAGACTGCTCCTCCCCATCCCTCTCTTCCTCCATCCTCCCTGCTTGTCTGTCTGCTAGCTGGAGCTGAACACTTCAATGGTGTTCTCCTCACAGGCAGAGTGTATGGCCGGCTGCATTATATGACGTCACATGTGACGTATAATGCAGCTGCCCGGAGCACACACACACACGCTCTGCCTGTGCAGGAGAACATCGTGCATACATTACACAGCTCCCACTCCTGTCCCATGTGCTGCCCATGGCACTAAATGTCTATGGGGGTATCGGCCCGGAGGGCACATGCCTCCACTCCCCTGGTCGGCGCCCCCCCTTCCTTCCGTTGTAGTTGCATCTGGGGCACATGCCCCGCCTGCCCCCCCTAGCTACGCCCTTGCCCTAGAGCATAGTAAAAAAAAAAAAAAACTTAATTGGTATCGCCGCGTCCGTAAAAGTCTGAACTATTACAATATATCATTATTTAACCCGCACGGTGAACGCCAGAGCCTCTATTTTTTTGGTCAACTAATCTCCCACAAAAAAATGAAATAAAACGTGATCAAAACGTTGCATGTACACCAAAATGGTATTATTAAAAACTACAGCTTATCCCGCAAAAAATAAGCCCTCATACCACTTAATCGACGGAAAAATAAAAAAGTTACGGCTCTCGGAATTTGGCGACACAAAATACATTTTATTTTTTACACTTAGGTTTTTACTTGTAAAAGTAGTAAAATATAGAAAAAACTATATATATTTGGTATCGCCGTAATCGTATTGACCCAAAAAATAAAGTTAACATGTTGTTTTAATTGCACAGTGAATTCCGTCAAAAAAACTACGCACAAAAAACCATGGAGGAATCGCTGTTTTTTTCATTTTCTACCCCACAAATAACTTTTTTTCCCATTTTCTACTTCATTATATAGCACAATAAATGATGCAACGGAAACCTACAACTCGTCCCGCAAAAATCAAGCCCTCATAGGACTATATCGACGGAAAAAACGAAAATGAAAATCTGAAAAAAGGGCTGCGGCGGGGAGGGGTTAATATGCTGTGTTTCCCGGTTTTAGAAACACCCTACATGTGACCCTAATCTTTTTCCTCAACATTTGACAGGGCTCAGGAGTGAAAGAGTACCATGCAAAATTGAGGCCTAATTCGGTGATTCACAGAGTATTGGTTCACAATTGCAGTGGCTCTGATGTGAAATAATAAAAGGAACCCCTGAGAAGTGACGCCATTTTGAAAACTGCACCCCACAAGGCATTTATTAAGGGGTGTAGTGAGCATTTTCACCCCACAGGTCTTTTCCATAAATGATTGCGCTGCAAATGATGCAAAGTAAAATTAAAATTTTTCCCTAGATGTGCTATTTCAGTGCCAAATATGTCGTGCCCATCTTGTGCCACTGGAGACACACACCCAAAAAATTGTTAAAAGGGTTTTACCGGGTATGGCGCTGCCATATATGTGGAAGTAAAATGCTGTTTGGGCATGCTGTAGGGTTCAGAGGGGAAGGATCACCATTTGGCTTTTGGAGCATGGATTTTGCTTGGCAGTAGTTTTGTTTGTACTTTTACTGGTGTTTCCGTTTATAATGTAGGGGGTACATGTAAGCTCGGCGGAGTATATAAGGGGCATAGTCAGGTGGTATAATAATGGGGTAAAAAAAACAATAAAATAATCCATAGATGTGTGTTACGCTGTGACACAATCCTTTCTGCACAGGCCGGTGTCTCACTAATAAATGGTCCTTACTTATTCCCCTTTTGGTCCACACTCGGCATCTTTGCAGTTTGGGGAATTTTGCCGGGAAAGTGTTGTCCTGGTATAATACGGGCACCCTCGCTTCAAGCAGATATGCTTGGGCTCTCCCCTTCCTGGTTCCCTTATTTTAGGGGCCTTGATAATTCGCCACTTGAAACAGAAGAAATGTTCCCCTCGGGTCGGCACAACTGCATATTTTTTCTTTCCTGACTTATTGGAGCCTTAACTAATTTTATTTTTTCATAGACGTAGTGGTATGAAGGCGTTTTTTTTTTTGCGGGACGAGCTTTTATTGGTACCATTTTGGGGTACATGCGACTTTTTGATCACTTGTTATCCTTTATTTTTTGGGAGGCACGGTGACCAAAAAACAGCAATTCTGGCATAGTTTTTTAGTTTTTTTTTTATACAGCGTTCACCAGGCGTTATCAATTACATGTTACCTTTATTCTGTGGGTCAGTCCGATTCTGGCGATACCTAATTTATAGCAGAGGCTGGACGGCAGCACGGAGGGCTTAACGGGAAGCCTCCATGACTGCCGTAGGAGGGAGGGTTCAGCCAATAGGAAGGACAGGTTAGGTGAGGGAGGAGGGAGAGATGGGAGGAGCCAGGGTGTGGTAACTGTTCCTCCCGCTGTTTTCGGCATTGAGCCGGAAGAAGCGGGAGGAGAAACAAGCAAAAAACTTAGCTTCCACCCACCCGCCCTGAATTAGGTTCCATTTATGGGATTGGGGTGTGGGTTTATCTGTTTCTTGTGCTTTTGATGTATGCTTATGTAACTTGTGTTTTGTTTTATTTCTTTTAAGCAGGTCCGGGTGTCATGGCAGCTGGCGGGGGGAGCCTTGAGGTTGGTCAGTACAAAATGTTGGGGGGGTCGCAACGGGGGTATGCGTCCCCCAAAAAATGGTAGATCATTTGAAGACTTCATAGGGTGTTATCCCTTTGAAGTGGTCTTCTGGTGGTTGGAGCCATCTACAGGGGTGAGCGGTGCTTCCGAGCTGGTTTACAGCTGGAGGTAAATAGTTGGTGGTGGTTTGCAGATGGCTAATTTAAAGGAAATCGGAAAAATGGCTTCAAGGACTTCCCCTGCTCTGTTTAGTGTTAATTGACCCATGTTGAGTCATGTGAATTATAGTAGGAATTCTCTGGTCGAATTCCTAAAAGAGTTATTTGAATGTTTCGGATTAAATTGCATTTAATCAATGTTAAATAAATAAACGGCTGCTGTGGCCATTTCACATCCAACCTCGGTTGTCACGTATCTTTATTGGGAAGGGGGCGAAAAAAGGGGAATAAAGGTAAAATGGTTAATCAGCACATGACTCTACTTAGGCTAGTCAAGCACTTTTTTATGTTTTACAACTTTGTGCACAATAAAATAACTTTTGTAAAGAGAATGGATTTTTTTTGTCGCCAAGTTGTGAGAGCCACAGCTTTTTAATTTTTTCATCGCAGGAGCTGAGGGCTTGTTTTTTGCGAGAAGAATTATAGTTTTTATAGGTACCATTTTTGGGTACATGCAACTTTTTGATCACTTTTTATTTAAAGTTTTGGAAGAAAAGTGACCAAAAAATAGCAAGTATGTCAGTATCTTTTAGTATCTTTTAGTTTTTTTTTTTTTTTTACGGCGTTCACTGTGCGGAATAAATAACATAATATATTTATAGCTCAGATCGTTACGATCGCAGCGATACCAAATATGTATGTCTTTATTATTTTTTTCAATAATAAAAGACTTGATAAGGGAAAAAGGGCGATTGCGTTTTATGTTATTGCTTGAAACTTTAAGGGTATGTGCAAACGAGAACTGGCTTTTACGTCTGAAAAGACAGACTGTTTTCAGGAGAAAACAGCTGTGTCGTTTCAGACGTAAAAGCTCCTCCTCGCATTATTGCGAAGCGTCTTTGACGCCCGTAATCTTGAGCTGCTCTTCATTGACTTCAATCAACAACGGCTCAAATTTCGTTGCAAAGAAGAGTCCTGCACTTCTTTGCCGAGGCAGTCAATTTACGCGTCGTCGTTTGACAGCTGTCAAACGACGACGCGTAAATGACAGGTCGTCGGCACAGTACTTCGGCAAACCCATTCAAATGAATGGGCAGATGTTTGCCGACGTATTGTTGCCCTATTTTCAGGTGTAAATCGCCTCGTTTACGCCTGAAAATAGGTCGTGTGAACCCAGCCTTATTGTATTTTTGGCAACTTTTATTTTTTCTTTTTTTGCACTTTTTTTTTACATTTTTCTTTAGTCCCACTAGGGGACTTGAAGCTCCAACTGTTTGTTTGATGTTCTAATACATTGGCACTACCTATGTAGTGCAATTTTTTAGAACTGGGCGGGGCCTAATCGGCTTCCGTAATGGCAGATAGGAAGCCATTGTTAAGCATACTGTTGCCATAGTAACAGTCGCCAGCCTTGCCATCGCTTGGCAGGCTGCCGATTTCATACAAACCATTTTGATGCAGCGATTGCATTGGATCGCTGCATTGAAGGGGTTAATGACAGAAATCAGAGCTAGCTCCGTTTCCTGCCTTTACAGTGGGATGTCCGCTGTAACATACAGCGGACACCCACTGCTGATGACGCTGGCTCAGCTTGTGAGCCGGAAGCTGAGCCGGTGCCATCTTGCCGATGGTACCGGAAGCCTTTTGGGCCCCGCCGACGACGGGTCATAGGAGGATTTCGTTGCTGGCAGACCGGGAGGTATTGGGCCTCCGATCGCCTTTGCAGCCACCGGCAACCTAGCGATCATGTTGCTGGGGTGCCGGTGGCTATAAACTCCTCACATGCTGCGATCTCTATTGAACGCAGCATGTGAGGGGTTAATCGGTTGGATCGTAGGCTAGCTCCAGTCCTGGCCGATACCTTAGGGTGCCAGCTTTAACATACAGCTGTCACACGGTCGTTATGTCGCTGGCTCAGCTCCTGAGCCAGCTCCATCTCCTTCACGTACAATTACGTGGTATTGCATGAAAACACCATCTCCCATCACGTAACTGTACATGAAAATGCGGGAAGGGGTTAAAATCAATTTGGCGAACCTCTTTGAAAGAGAAAGGGCTTCTCTGTGGATATCCTCCTGCAGGGGATGGTTTCGGCCTACCTTCCAGGAATGGGAGACAGGAGGCCAAGCGAAAGACCTGCGTGCACCCCATGGGCACCTCCCGACTCATGCTGCCCCGGTTCTGAAGGTTGTTCGTCGGTGGGGTCTGGAGGCGAGGGAGATCAAGACCATGTCGAGAAAATTTCTTGACAGAAAGGTCTTGTTGACCTGCTTTCAGAAGCCCCTGGCGCTCAGGAACTGCCCAAGTAGAGACCTCGTGGTGGGATTAAAACTTTTAAACTCTGTGAGGATTCCCCAGAAGTTTTAGGATCTGGCTTGGCGCTGCTTCCATGGAGGCTGTATGTAAGGGGCAATCTGAAGTATAGAAACTCAGATGAAAGAGGTTGTACTCGGGAGGAGTGCGGTGACACGCTGGAAAGCATGGACCATTTCTTGCTTCGGTGTCCCTTCAATGAAGAGGTTTACAAACGGGTGGGAGCTTCCATCGGTTGGCCCGGTCTGACTAACCTCTCCTTACGCTGGTTGGGCCTATGGGGCATTCGGAGAACTGGGTGGAAGGGATCATTGCACTTATTTTTTAGTTAGTTTAGTGATCAGGTATTTTTGTGTTTCGTGTCGACTCAGTTTAAAATCCTCCTGGAGGACGAGGTGTGTAGGAATATCATGGGTGACCTGGTGAAGGTCCGGTCTCTGGAGGTTGAGAGACTGGGTGCATCCAAGGCCTCTCGACTTTGGAGGGGCTTTAATTTTAGGTGCCTTAGGTCGAACCAACCTTTAGGGGGAGGGGGTGCCCCTGGGTATTAGACTGGGGGTAGGGGTCTACACCTGGCCATGACACCGTGAAATAGTGATAGGGACAGAATGAGGGACAGCCGGAGGGACAGATTAGTTTATAAAGTAATAAGGGATAGAGATAGGGAAGCTGGATAGGTTTAGCGATAGGGACCGGGGTGGTGGTTGGGGGTGGCTTTGGCCTCTGGGCTGGTGCTCTAGGGGGGCTTTCCTCTCCTTCCCCTCTGTTGATGGGCTGAGTAAGCACAAGTAGGTGTTTGTTTTGAGCTTTTGGAGACAGAAAAAGGGTTTACAAGCGGCCAAACTTAGGTTTTCGGGTTTATGTATATAGTATGCTATTTGGTTATAGTTATGTGTCTGTTATGATTTGAATGGTGTATAGGTGTATGCATGGGTTTGTGTGAATGTTGAGGTAAGATGGGCAGTACATAGGTGGGGGGCCTGGGGGTGTGCCCAGCCTGATTCTGGACTACGTGGATGTGAAGAGGAGATGTGACGTTGGATCGGGCTGGGTCGGTGTGTTGGGTGTTGGGGGCCAGCATCCGAACTATGCGGACATGGGAGGACATGAGGCGTGATGCTGGTCAGGGGAGGTGATGGGTGGTGATGAAAAAGTTAGTATGTATAAGGTTAGGCATGAATGTGGATAAGTTAAATTAAATAAAAAAAAAAAAAAAAAATCTAAAATAAAAAATCATTTAAAAAAAAAAATCATTATTTTTTGAGGGTTTTGTACTTTTTTTTCATTTACATAATGCACTGAAGTAAGTGCACCATGGGATGGTAATTTTTTATTTTTTAGAGTTTATTATTATTATTTTGTTATTTCTATTATTAGTGTGATTATTATTCATTTTGTTTTATATATGTGGTGATTTTGGTTTTTAGGGGGCCATTGGTTGGCACAAGGTTATAAGAGTATGTTGTAATAAGTATGCTGTATATAGTGTTATAGTTATGTTTCCTTGGGGTTGGGGGGTATAGGTGTGTGTATGAATGAGTATGGGATTATAGTTATGTATGCATGGGGATGTATGTAAGAATGGTCAGGCTGGGTAAATTAATTTTGATGTACAGAAATGTACATACATTTTTTTTGTTGTGTTTTGCAAATATTGTATATTTTGTAATGTTTTATATTTTTTATTAAAAGAGTACCAGCAGTGACTAATGAGGAGGGAGGTTGTGTCTGAGTGCTGCTGCTGTGTCTGATTTGTGAGGACCACACCCAGGATGGAGGGAGTTTCCTTTTTTCACCAGCCCAGGTTCATATCACCTGCCTGGGCTAAGGAAACGTCTGTGAAGGAGGCTCCATTCATACATGGAGCCTCAGACCTCTACCCCCTTGAGCATGCAGGCGGGGGGTAGAGGGTCTTCCCAACCTGTTGGGAAGATGCAGCCAGCATCAGGGGTGTGAAGGTCATCCCGTGGAAAGATCTGTGTGGCCCCCCCTGATGCTGGGGCTCTGGAAGGTGTCGAGAGGAGAGACGTGGAGGAGGAGATGTAAGTACGCCCAGGTGGAGGCCCAGGAGAAGGCCCAGGAGAAGGCCCAGCAAGGCAAGATACCCGACCCAGGGACCAGAGTACGGTCGAGGAGTGGGGGCTACTGCGGTCGGGGAAGTCGGTGGAAACCTTCAGCCCCCGCCTAGCTGCCCGACTGGAAGAATACCGGGACCTCAGTAAGTCCCTGCGGCGGCTACGGGAAGATCTGGCAGTCGCCAGGGGACGAGCCGCGAAAACAACAGGCGCCAAGAGGTCCCGGTATAGTTTCCAGGTAAAACAAATTCTGGAGGAAGTGAAGGCGGTGGAGGAAAGGAGATTGGAGATCGTGGCCGGTGGGGGAGCCTTCGGGGAGAAGCTGGAGAATGACGAGAGGTTTTCCCTGATGGCATCCCCCACGCAATGTAACCAAACCCCCTACAAAGGGGAAGAAAGGAAAAATGAAGAGGCTGCTAAAAGTGCAGAGGCATTGGAGGCTGCAGAAAAGGAAGCCAGGATTACAGAGGCCGCAGAAGTGGAGGCCGCAGAAGTGGAGGAGAGTCTGGAGGTGGAGAGGATGCCAATCCGGGAGGAGACGAAGATGGGCTCGGAGGCCCCCTGGGAAGGCAGTAATGGAGGGGCAAGTGGGGAACTTTCCTGCAGCCAAGGTGTACAAAACTTTGAATCGGGCAGTGAGCAGCCCCCGGGGGTTGCTCACGCAAATACGGCTGCAGGAGTCCCCAGTGTCCCTCCAGAACATTTGTTTTGGAGCTCAGTTGCCACCGGAGGAGGACAAAGTGCAAAAGAAAAAGCTATGGAAGATAAGACGGAAGAAGACAGGTGGGGTATCCTATAAGTATTCCTACCTGTCTTCCTTGCGTTTCGGACCAGGTGAGAGCTCCGTTCGGGACGCAAGCCCCGCAAATCCCCCAGCTTCGGCCTCTACAGTGGAGTCGGAGCGGGAAAGCGGGCAGAATAAAATGGTGTCGGTTCAACTCAATGTGGCCAAGATGGCGCCGGACGCCGTCTCCTGTAAAGGAGGCGGTGCAAGCGGCCAAGAGGCGTTAGGGGGCGTATCCCAGTGTCCAGTGTATGGGGAACCTCAGAAGCCGGCCTTTGGTCCAATATCCTATGATGACAGATGAACCAACACATGGATGCAATGGTAAGTTTGGTTTCCAGGTTCTGGGTTGTCCCTGGGTACAACAACACTGCTACCCGATATGTGCAGACATGTCTTCTCTGTGCCGGCCATAACACAGGGAGAACAGTAAAAGCCCCCGAGTAGCATACCGCAAGGCCATTGTACCCATTGCAGCGACTGCAGATTGATTACATACAGCTACACAAGGTTGGTAGGTATGAATATGTCCTTGTCTGTGTTGATATCTTTTCAGGATGGCCTGAAGCATGATCTGTGGCAACAGCCAATGCAAAAAAACGGCTAAGAAGCTGCGTAATGAAGTGATATGTAGGTCTGGTGTTGCAGAAACCATAGAAAATTATCCAGCTACACATTTCACAGGGGAAATATTTAGAGAAGTAATGTCAGCATTAAACATTGAACACACGTTCCATAAACCCCATCACCCCCAGCGTAGTGGGGCGGTAGAAAGAATGAATTGGTACACTGAAGTTAAAAATTCAAAAGGCAATGTCTGAGACAGGAAAAACATGGACAGAATGCCTTCTAATAGCGTTACACTCAGTCAGAGTCACTCCAAACAGAAAGATCTTACTGCATTTGTGGGAGCACTGAATAAAAATAGAATTTCTTTGTATTATCGTGTTTATGGTTCCCTTCCAGATCCAGATTTCCTTGCAGGGTCTCATTATGTTAAGCCCAGAGATTGGATAATGATAAAGACACACGTCTGGATAACTCTTGAGCCCGGATGTAACGAACCGTATCAAGCCAGCTGACCATTTCCACTTCGGTAAAACTTGAAGAGAAAGCTTCCTGGATATTTACCGGTCACTGCAAGAAGGTTCTGAACCCCGAGGCTTCATCATTGTAACCTATCTTTTACTCCAATGTATTACATCCTTAAATCCCAAAGGAGAATTGAGACAAGATTATCAAATATCATCAGACTGTCGTAAAAAATGACTAACTTGTGTCCGATGGTTGGAACTTGACATTGTACGATTACCATATGTGGACGAATGTCAGCGTCCCTCATACAATAGTAGGGCATGTTTTTGACCCTTGATGGGTGGTCAACATTACTAAAAGAGTGCATCCGTGGATGATGGACTACAGATAAGGAATCCCAGGAAATTGGAAAGGGGTCAATATGATGGCACTTAAGCTGGGAGATACTACTAGTAGTAAATTGAAAATTAGCTTTTAGAAGGCCTCAGATTATCTAGGCTGTCACATGCCACATTCAAATGACTGTTTAGGTTGGTATGTGCACGATTAAGCTTGTGGATGGGCATCAAATTTTACGAAAAGAGAAAATACCACCTGTACCCAAAGGGGAGCTATTCCTGATCTTGGGGATAATTCTAATCAAAGTGATCCTTCCATATACAGACAGGAAAGATATCATAGCCCCATGGGTAACAAGACTAGTGAACCCTGGTGCCTTTTCCATAATTCACTAAGACTTGTGGAATTAGCAGATATGATGGTACATCATAGGAGTGGCGCCTTTAACCCCTTCCCGACATTTGACGTACATGTACGTCATGGAAAGTACTGACTTCCCGCATCTTGCCGTACATGTACGTCAAACGTTTGGCACCGGCTCAGAAGCTGAGCCGGTCCCATCATCACCGGATCTCAGCTGTATCTTACAGCTGACATCCGACTGTAACGGCGGGGACCGAAATTAGCTTCGATCCCCGCCATTAACCCCTTAAGTGCAGCGCTCAAACGCGATCGCTGCACTTAAGGTGTTTGCAGCTCATCGGAACCCCAGTAATGAAATTGCCGGGGTTCCGGTGGCTGCAATGGCAACCGGAGGCCTAATACTGGCCTCCCGGTCTGCCTAGCACCGAAGCCGGTCAAGATCCGCCCGGCGGCGGAGCCTGATCGGCTTCCGTAGCTGCCGGCAAGATGGCGCCGGGTCAGGAGCTGATCCGGCGTCATCAGCGGTGGAAGTCAGCTGTACTGTACAGCTGACATCCACCTGTAACGGCAGGAACCGGAGCTAGCTCCGATCCCTGCCATTAACCCCTTCGATGCAGCAATCGAAAGCGATTGCTGCATCGTAGCGGTTACAAGCAGATCGCCAGCCCTGACAGGCAATCGGGACTGGCGACTGCTGTTATGGCAACAGGAGACACAATGGTCTCCTGCTCTGCCATTACGGAAGCCGATTTAGGCCCCGCCGGGAGGCGAAGCCTAAACGGCTTGCTGTCAGTGAATGACTGACAGATCTAATACATTGCACTACATAGGTAGTGCAATGTATTAGAAAAAAAAAAATCTGACCGTTGGACCTTCAAGTCCCCTAGTGGGACTTGAGAAAAAGTGTAAAAAAAGTATAAAAAAGTGTAAAAAAAAGTGCAAAAAATAAAAGTTTGAAAACAATAAAAGTTTCAAGTAATCAAATAACACACAATCCCCCTTTTACTCTTATCAAGTCCTTTATTATTGAAAAATAATAATAAACCATATGTATTTGGTATCGCCACGACCGTAACGACCGGAGGTATCAAAATATTATATTATTTATTGCACGCGGTGAACAGCGTAAAAAAAACCCGTAAAAAACGTTACCAGAGTTTCTGTTTTTTAGTCACTTTGCCCTACAAATATTACAATAAAAAGTGATCAAAAAGTCGCACGTATCCAAAAATGGTACCTATAAAAACTATAGCTCGTCCCGCAAAAAACAAGCCCTCATACAACTCCGTCGACAAAAAAATTAAAACGTTATGGTTCTCACAACTTGGCGACAGAAAAAATACATTCTTTTTACAAAAGTAATTTTATTGTGCAAAAAGTTGTAAAACATAAAAAAGTTCTATAAATGAGGTATCGCCGGAATCGTACTGACCCGCAGAATAAAGGTAACATGTAGTTTATAATGCGTGGTGAACTCTGTATAAAAAAAAACCAAAAAAAGCTGTGCCAGAATTGCGTTTTTTGGTTTACCTGGCATCCCAAAAAATAGGATAAAAGGTGATCAAAAAGTCACATGTACCCCAAAATGGTACCAATAATAACTACAGCTCGTCCCGCAACAAACCAGCCCTCATACCGCTACGTCTATGAAAAATAAAATTAGTTATGGCTCCAATAAGTCAGGAAATAAAAAAATATGCAGTTGTGCCCGAGGAGAACATTTCTTCTGTTTCAAGAGGCGATTTATCAAGGACCTAAAATTAGGGAACCAGGAAGGGAGGGCCCAATCATATCCGATGGAAGCGACGGTGCCCGTATTATACCAGGATAATACTTTCCCAGCAAAATTCCCCAAACTACAAAGGCGCGGAGTGTGGACCAAAAGGGGGATAAGAAATGACACCATTTATCAGTGCGACACCGGCCTGTGCAGAAAGGATTGCTTCACAGCGTAACACACATCTATGGATTATTTTTATTTTTTTATACCACCTGACTATGCCCCTTATATACTCCGCCCCGCTTACATGTACCCCCACATTATAAAACACCAGCAATACTCAAACAAATATAGTACCAAGCAAAATCCGCTCTCCAAAAGCCAAATGGTGCTCCCTCGGCCCTGAACCCTACAGCGTGCCCAAACAGCAGTTTCCTTCAACATATATGGCACCGTCATACCCGTGAGAACCCTTTTAACAATTTTTGTGGTGTGTGTCTCCAGCGTCATAAGCTGGGCATGACATATTTGCCACTGAATGGCATATCTAGGGAAAAATATAAATTTTTAATTTGCACCATCCGCAGCGCATTCATTTATGGAAAAGACCTGTGGGGTGAAAATGCTCACTACACCCCTTAATAAATGCCTTGAGGGGTGCAGTTTCCATAGGGGGGGTCACTTATCAGGGGTTTCTTTTTATTATTTCACATCTGAGCCTCTGCAGTTGTGAACCAATACTTTGTAAATCGCCAAATTAGGCCTCCACTCCGCATGGTACTCTTCACTTCTGAGCCCTGTCATATGTCCAGACAAAAGATTAGGGCCACATGTAGGGTGTTTCTAAAACCGGGAAACACCGCATAATAATTAGAGAGCTGTCTTGTTATGGTGGCACAAGCCGGGCACCACATATTGGCATATCTATGGAAAAAAATCCCATTTTCACTCTGCAACATTGAGCGCACACTAATTTCTACAAAACACCTGCAGGGTTAAAATGCTTACTACACCCCTTGGTAAATGCATTGAGGGGTGTAGTTTACAAAATGGGGTCACTTCTGGGGGGTTTCCACTGTTTTGGGCCCACAGGTGCCCAGAAACCAATCCAGCAACATCTGCACTCCAAATGGCGGTCCTTCCCTTCTGAGCCCTGCCGTTTGCCCAAACAGCAGTTTATGACCACATATGGGGTATTGCCGTACTCGGGAGAAATAGCTTTACAAATGTTGGGTTCTTTTTTTCCTTTATTTGTTGAGAAAATGAAAAAATTTGCGCTAAAGCTACGTCTTATTGAAGAAAAAGGACTGTTTTTATTTTCACTGCCTAATTCTAATAAATTCTATGAAACATCTGTGGGGTCAAAATGCTCACTACACCCCTAGATGCATTCTTCAAGAGGTGTAGTTTCCTAAATGGAGTCCCTTTTTGGGCGTTTTCATTGTTTTGTCCCCTCAGGGGCTTTGCAAATGTGACCTGGCCTCCGCAAATCATTCCTGCTAAATGTGATCTCAAAAAGTCAAATAGTGCTCTTTCCCTTCTAAGCCCTGCCGTGTGTCCAAACAGCCGTTTATTACCACATGTGGGGTATTGTTTTACTCGGGAGAAATTGCTTTACAAATTTTGTGGTGCTTTTTCTCCTTTAGTCCTTCTGGAAATGAGAAAAAATTAGCTAAACCTACATTTTCTTTGAAAAAATGTAGATTATTATTTTCAGGGCCTACTTCCAATAATTTCTGCAAAAAAACTGTGGTGTCAAATCGCTCACTATACCACTAGATAATTTCCTCAATGGGTGTTGTTTCCAAAATGGGGTCACTTGTGGGGGGTTTCCACTGTTTTGTCCCCTCAGGGGCTTTGTAAATGTAACATGGCCTCCGCAAACCATTCCTGCTAAATTTGAGTTCCAAAAGCCAAATGGCGCTCTTTCCCTTCTCAGCCTCGCCGTGTGTCCAAACAGCCGTTTATTACCACATGTGGGGTACTGTTTTACTCGGGAGAAATTTCTTTACAAATTTTATGGTGATTTTTCTCCTTTAGTCCTTGTGGAAATGAAAAAAAATTAGCTAAACCTACATTTTATTTGAAAAAATGTAGATTTTCATTTTCACAGCCTACTTGCAAAAATTTCTGCAAAAAACCTGTGGGGTCAAAATGCTCACTATACCCCTAGATAATTTCCTCAAGGGGTATAGTTTCCAAAATGGGGTCACTTGTTTGGGGTTTTCACTGTTTTGTCCCCTCAGGGGCTTTGTAAATGTGACATGGCCTCCGCAAACCATTCCTGCTAAATGTGAACTCCAAAAGCCAAATGGCGCTCTTTCCCTTCTCAGCCACGCCGTGTCTCCAAACAACCGTTTATTACCACATGTGAGGTATTGTTTTACTCGGGAGAAATTGCTTTACAAATTTTGCGGTGCTTTTTCTCCTTTAGTCCTTGTGGAAATGAGAAAAAAAATCGCTAAACCTACATTTTCTTTGAAGAAATGTTGATTTTAATTTTCACGGCCTACTTCCAATAATTTCTGTAAAAAACCTGTGCGGTGAAAATGCTCACTACACCCCTAGATAATTTCCTTGAGGTGTCTAGTTTCCCAGATGGGGTCACTTTTGGGGGATTTTGACTGTTTTGGCACCGCAAGAGCCCTTCAAACCTGACATGGTGCCTAAAATATATTCTAACAAAAATAAGGCCCCAAAATCCACTAGGTGCTCCTTTGCTTCTGAGGCCGGTGTTTCAGTCCAGTAGCACGCTACGGCCACATGTGGGATATTTCCTAAAACTGCAAAAACTGGGCAACAAATATTGAGTTGCATTTCTCTGGTAAAACCTTCTGTGTTATAAAAAAAATTGTATTAAAAATGTATTTCTGCAGAAAAATATGAAATTTGTAAATTTCACCTCTACTTTGCTTTAATTCCTGTGAAATGTTTAAAGGGTTAAGACATTTTCTAAATGCTGTTTTGAATACTTTGAGGGGTGAAGTTTTTAAAATGGGGTGACTTTTTTGGGGTTTCTAATATATAAGGCCCTCAAAACCACTTCACAACTGAACTGGCCCCTGTAAAAATAGCCTTTTGAAATTTTCTTGAAAATGTGAGAAATTGCTGCTAAAGTTCTAAGCCTTGTGAGGTCATAGAAAAATAAAAGGATGTTCAAAAAACGATGCCAATCTAAAGTAGACATATGGGGGATGTTAATTAGCAACAATTTTGTGTATTATAACTGCCTGTCTTACAAGCAGATACATTTAAATTGAGAAAAATGCTAATTTTTGCAATTTTTCGCTAAATTTTGGTGTTTTTCACAATTAAATACTGAACATATCGAGCAAATTTTGCCAGTAACATAAAGTCCAATGTGTCACGAGAAAACAATCTCAGAATCGCTTGGATAGGTGAAAGCATTCCGGAGTTATTACCACATAAAGTGACACATGTCAGATTTGAAAAATGAGGCTCTGTCAGGAAGGTCAAAAGTGGCTAAAGAGGGAAGGGGTTAAGCTTCCGGATGATATCTATATAGTGTGGTAATAATGCATATAAATGGATACCTATGGGAGCAGAAGGAACCTGTACATTAGCTAGACTCCAGTCAGCCACATGGGTATGGGAAGATAATGATTATCCTTACAGTAACATATCAAACCATATGTTGTTCAAGAGGGAAGCTAACCCGAGTAAGGCTAAATCCCTAGTATATGTTCCCTGGCAAGAAAAGTTAGGCCTATCACTCATACTAGTAGGGCTATCTGTAAGAAATGCACATAATATTGAAAAGCTTGCTGACTTATTTGACAATATTACAGAATATGTTTTTGATGCTTTAAATATAACTAGCACATTTACCAGTTAGCTTATCTTAGTAACTATCCAGCATGCTGTAGTTCTGGACTATCTCATACCATCCCAAGGAGGTATGTGTCAGATAGTAGGCCCTGCCTGCTGCCATTATATAGAACCCTCTGGCCTGTTGCAAGTCACGTATGATATCGAGCAGGATAATAGCTATAATTAGTTATAAAAACCCAACGCAGATTAAAGTTCTATGTGTAGAAAAAGGAGAAACATTGGGACATAAAATAACTTCTACATCCCTGCTTCCAGTAACAGTTCCCACGCCTCAATTCATTAAGGATGATGGATGGATATGCGCCTACTGTGATGGATGAAACCCCTCTCAGGTCGACATATGTGTCCATCGTGGTGGTGTTAGGAAAGAATCATATAATTAGGAATAGATTTGTGTGGCCAGGAACACCCCACTCTTAGGTAAATGATTTATAGATGATCTGTGGGAAAGGATCTCAAGGCAAGTTTGATGATCCCACTGTTTATGTGGCTACCCGTGTAATCCGTGATATACCTGTAAAGGATCTGCCAGACACAGCTTCTGTGTCGACACCCGTGGGTAATCAGTCTGCACCTGCTCCTAGGTCTGATAGAGTGACTCGATCTGCTACCACTCAGGCTGGTAGGCTCAGGAGTGGGAGAACCTATCACAGCAAGGCCAGACGGTTCTAGCTCCCGCCCTCGGTCTATTTATACCTGCATTTCCTGCTTGTCTTTGCCTGTGATTCTTTCCTGTTTCCTGGCTCTGCTGCTCCTGCTATTATTATTGAGCTTGCTTCATTTTGACCCTGGCTTTACTGACTACGCTCCTGCTCTACGTTTCCTGGTTTGACTCGGCTTGTTCACTACTCCTGTTGCTCACGGTGTTGCCATGGGCAACTGCCCCATTTCCCTTAGCTTCTGTGTGCCCTTGTCTGTTTGTCTGTCGTACACATATTGAGCGTAGGGACTGTCGCTCAGTTGTACGCCGTCGCCTAGGACGGGCCATGCAAGTAGGCAGGGACTGAGTGGCGTGTAGATTAGGGCTCACCTGTCTGTCTCAATACCCCGTCATTACAATACCACAGTTTCAGCTGTAACTCATGATAGGTAGATTCCCCAATCTAATGGACACCATACTAGGTTAGGAAGGGATAGGAGGATCCGAGTTTTCACCTTCAGAGGATATCGGTTCCCATAGGGATAGAATAGTTGGATGCAGTATTTTGTCAAAAAGAGGGGAACTGTCAGTAATAAATCTAATACCTGTTAGATTTATTTTGTATTAATATTATCAATACAAAATGACTGCATTATATTGTTTGAGATATGTATTAGATGTGTATTAGATATGTTTTTAATCTTCTCTTAAATGAATGCATTCCCTATCCCCTAAGATAGGGTAAAGATTACATCATCTGGCATTCCAAACAGATGAGTACCAGGAATAAAGTCATTACCTTATATGGAAGTATTGTTGGGTGTATACCTATATGTACTTGGCATCATCTGATTGGTTGTGTCTTAAGTGAAAGCATGAACCTATAAATAAAGGCTCCGTCCACAGCCATTTTAGATTTCTGTACATCAAACCATTGTATGTGCAATCTCTCCCGATCGGTCATTTTTGTAAATATGAATGAATCCTGGACAAATTCTGTTATGGAGAAAAGGAACTCAAGAGTGATGGGGATTAATTTCACAGTTGGGCATATGTGAGCTGGGCAAAGTACATCAGGGGCATAGTCAGGTGGTATAATAATGGGGTAAAAAAAAAAACAATAAAATAATCCATAGATGTGTGTTATGCTGTGACACAATCCTTTCTGCACAGGCCGGTGTCGCACTGATATATGTCCTTCCTTATCCCCCTTTTGGTCCACACTCGGCACCTTTGCAGTTTGGGGAATTTTGCTGGGAAGTGTTGTCCTGGTATAATACGGGCACCCCAGCAGATATGTTTGGGCCTTCCCCTTCCTGGCTCCCTAATTTTAGGCCCTTGATTCTTTGCCTCTTAAAATCGAAGAAATGTTCCCCTCGGGCTTGCACAACTGCATATATTTTATTTCCGGACTTATTGGAGCCTTGACTAATTTTATTTTTTGATAGACGCAGTGGTATGAGGGCTGTTTTTTGTGGGACAAGCTGTAGTTTGTATTGGTACCATTTTGGGGTACATGCGACTTTTTGATAATATTTTATCAAATTTTTTTGTGAGGCAAGGTGACCAAAAACCGCAATTCTGGCATAGTTTGTTTAGGGTTTTTTTTATACAGCGTTCACCATGCATTATAAATTACATGTTAACTTTATTCTGCGGGTCAGTACGATTCCGGCGAAACCAAATTTATAGACTTTTTTATGTTTTACAAATTTTTGCACAATAAAATTACTTTTGTAAAAATAATGTATTTTTTCTGTCGCCAAGTTGTGAGAACCATAACTTTTTCATTTGTTTGTCGATGGAGCTGTATGAGGGCTTTTTTCATTGCAAGACGAGCTATAATTTTTATAGGTATCATTTTTGGGTACATGCGACTTTTTGATCACTTTTTATTCCAATATTTGTAGGTCAAAGTGACCAGAAAACAGAAATTCTGGTATAGATTTTATGGGTTTTTTACCACGTGGAATAAATAACATAATATTTTTATAGTTCAGGTTGTTACGGTCGCGGCGATACCAAATATGTGTGGTTTATTAATTTAAAAATAATAATAAAGGCCTTGATAAGGGAAAAGGACGATTGTATTTTATTTTATTACTTGAAACTTTTTTGACACTTTTTTTAAGTTCCACTAGGGGACCTGAAGGTCCAACTGTCTGATTTTTTTTTTCTAATACATTGCTCTACCTATGTAGTGCAATGTATCAGATCTGTCAGTCATTCACTAACAGCAAATCGATTAAGCTTTGCCTCCGGGCGGGGCCTAATCGGCTTACATAATAGCAGAGCAGGAGACCATCGTTAGGCTTCCTGTTGCCATAGCAGCAGTCGGCGGCCCTGCGATTGCAGGGCAGGGCTGCCGATCTGCCGCCAACCACAAGGATGCAGCGATCGCTGCATCTAAGGGGTTAATGGCAGGGATCGGAGCTTGCTCCGGTTCCTGCCATTACAGGTGGATGTCTGGCCACCAGAGGGAGTACTTCCCAGAATTACAGCAAGGTGAATAAGGTAAAGCAAGCTGACTCACAGCTGCTGTAAATGTGTAAGGGAATCTCACCCCCCTCCATATTTTTGTCTACAAGCCAGGAAAAGGTGTCTTCAAATTGCTAAGCATTGTCCGGCTCCCATTTTGGGAGTGATTGTACAATGCAGCTGGTAGACGCTATAGGACACACCAAAAGGCTAAGGGTATGTTCACACGCTTAATAAAAAACGTCTAAAAATACGGAGCTGTTTTCAAGGGAAAAAAGCTCTTGATTTTCAGGTGTTTATTAATCAAACTTGCTTTTTTCGCTGCGTTTTTTTACGGCCGTTTTTGGAGCTGTTTTTGTATAGAGTCAATGAAGAACTGCTTCAAAAACAGCTCAAGAAGTGACATGCACCTCTTTTTCGTGGGGCGTCTTTTTACGTGCCGTTTTTTGAAAATAAGGCGTAAAAAAATGCCCCGTTGGAACACAACGCCATATTTCCCATTGAAATCAATGGGCAGATGTTTGTGGGCGTTCAGCTTCTGATTTTTCAGCCGTTTTTTGAGACGTTTACTGCCCGAAAAGTGTCTGAAAACACTACGCGTGCACATACCCTAAAAATGATGAAAGTGAAGTGAATGACTTTTCAATTGACAGGTTCACATGGCGTGTATTTGGAGTGATTTTTTGGTGCATTTTACGTACCAAAGACTGCATCAAAAAACGCTTGATTGCACTTATCATTTACATAATTGGTAAAGTGCGCTGTTAGTATATACAACCCGCTTTTTTAGACACGTGTTTTTAAAAAACGCGCTGTGTAAATATAGAAGTGTCGAGTCAATTACTATGCACGTAAAACACGCCAAATGTTCCCATAGTCAATGGGAGTCCTAATTATTCGCCAAAATGCACACACAAAATGCGTCAAAAAACACGCAAACAAGGTGGCAAATGCTTGATTAAGCTTCCCATTTACATCAATGGGAAAACGAGCCGTTACTTCTTTATGCAAGCGTTTTAAAATATAATTTTGCATAAAAAAGATCAGTGTGGGGGGGTTGTGTGTGGCACAGCTGCATGTTTGGCGGGATTTGTGTGTGTGAGTGTGGTGGGGGGTGCTTGTCGCTGATTCTTCAAAGCACCTGATAAGCGGCTATGAAGGATCAGCGGTGCCCTTGCATACTCCGTTGCACAAAAATAGGACACAGTTCTTCTGCGCACACTACGCACACACACAGCTCTGCTATACACACAGCTCTGCTACACACACACACACACACACACACACACACATATCTCTGCTACACACACACAGTTCTGCTACACACACAGCTCTGCTACACACACAGCTCTCATACACACACACAGCCTTTGCTACACACACAGTTCTGCTACACACACACACAGCACACAGCTCTTGTACACACACACACATACAGCTCTGCTATACACACACACACACACACACACACACACACAGTTACAGCAGGTGTGCGGGGGTGGCCACGAGGGGCGGGGGGGTGTGGCAGGGGGTCCGCTAGAGACAGACATGGACAAACACCTTACCTGCAGTGCTGCCGGTCTTCCTAATGGCGCCGGCTTTCCAACTACAAACCAGCTTCTATGCTGGGTCGCTCTGAACTGTGCCTGCGCAGTACAGAGTGACATAGCAGAAGCAGAGGATACAATGAACGAGAGCCGTATACACTCTAGCTGCCGTATTCCATCTGTGTATGTGTTAATAAAAAAAAATTTTATGTGAAAAAATAAATAATGTCAATATAATATTTTATTAAATAAAAACACATAAATTAATAATAATAAAAAAATCATGACACTGTCCCTTTAGGGTATGTTCACACGCAAACTCAAAAACGTCTGAAAATATGGAGCTGTTTTCAAGGGAAAACAGCTCCTGATTTTCAGACGTTTTTTAAGCCACACTTGATTTTCGCTGCGTTTTTCACTGCGTTTTTTACGGCCGTTTTTGGAGCTGTTTTCAATAGAGTATATGAAAAACGGCTTCAAAAACGTCCCAAAAAGGGACATACACTTCTTTTCCGCAGCTGTTATTTTACGCGGCCGTTTTTTTCAAAACGGCCGCATAAAAAAACGGCCCATTGTAACAGAACGCTGTTTTTTCCATTGAAATCAATGGGCAGATGTTTGGAGGCGTTCTGCTTCCAAAAATAAGCCGTGTGAACATACCCTCAAGGGTTTAATGCCGGGGATCTAAGCTAATTTCGGTCCCCGCCATTACAGCCGGATGTCAGCTGTAATACACAGCTGACATTCGGCGATGATGGCACCGACTCGGCTTCTGAGCCGGTGCCATCCATTTGTCGTATGAATACGGTAAAATACAGGAAGCACTGGCTTTCCATGACGTATCCATACGACAAATGTTGGGAAGGGGTTTATATTGAAAAATGCTATCAATAAAAACAAACAATCACTTCCATTGAAAAAGTGGGGCAGGCCAGCATGTTTTTCAGCAAGGTTTTTTTCGCTTTAGGATTTTGTATGTGTAATTCAGTATTCACTCAATGGTTAAATGGGTAAAGTTATTTCACTCAGATAAGCTCCTTAGGCTGAGTTCACACATAGCGGCCACAGCACGGTGATGTGACCAATAAATTGCGCCCACATGCGATTAAACCACAAAAATGGCACTTTTTTTTAATGACTGTTAATGGCAGTCGAAAAGCTCGCCATCCGCCAATCAGCTGCGCTGTGGATGCTACGTGTGAACGCAGCCTAAAGCTTGTATCTCCATGAGCAGTCTTTTAGGCCTGATTTACACGAGCGTGTGCGTTTTGCGCGCGCAAAAAACACTGCGTTTTGCGCGCACAAAAGGCATTTGACAGCTCCGTGTGTCATCCGTGTATGATGTGCGGCTGCGTGATTTTCGCGCAGCCGCCATCATAGAGATGAGGCTAGTCGACGCCCGTCACTGTCCAAGGTGCTGAAAGAGCTAACTGATCGGCAGTAACTCTTTCAGCACCCTCGACAGTGAGTTCCGATCACAATATACACCAACCTGTGAATCAAAAAAAGACGTTCATACTTACCATGAACTTCCTGCTTCCTCCAGTCCGGTCTCCCGGCCGTTGCCTTGGTGACGCGTCCCTCTCTTGTCATCCGGCCCCACCTCACAGGATGACGCGGCAGTCCATGAGACCGCTGCAGCCTGTGATTGGCTGCAGGCTGTGCTTGGCCTGTGATTGGCTGCAGCTGTCACTTGGACTGAATTGTCATCCCGGGAGGTCGGACTGGAGGAAGAAGCCGGGAGGTTTATCGGTAAGTCAGAACTTTTCTTTTACACGTTCATGTATATTGTGATCGGAAGTCACTGTCCATGGTGCTGAACCAGTTTAACTCTTTCAGCACCGTGGACAGTGACTGTCTCCTGCCGTCGCGTACCCGAACATTTTTTGCCGGGTTCGGTCAAAACGAGTTCGGCCGAACCCGGTGAAGTTCGGTGCGCTCATCTCTAATTTGACACTCCGTTTGGATGTTTGTAAACAGAAAAGCACGTGGTGCTTTTCTGTTTACATTCATCCTTTTGACAGCTCTTGCGCGAATCACGCAGTTCGCACGGAAGTGCTTCCGTGCGGCATGCGTGGTTTTCACGCACCCATTGACTTCAATGGGTGCGTGATGCGCGAAAAACGCACGATTATAGAACATGTCGTGAGGTTTACGCAACGCACTCGCGCTGTGCAAAATTCACGCATCGTCTACACTGCCCCATAGACTAATATAGGTGCGTACGACATGCGTGAAAAGCACGCGCGTCGCACGCGCGTATATTACGCTCGTGTAAATGAGGCCTTATGCCCATCATTTAATCATTATATACTGTCAGTTTTGTCAATTGGGCTGGGGCTACACACGATACAGGTCGAACATCCAAAGATCACTGTGTCGTGCTGCGTACATTCACCGCTCCATTCACTGTCTATGAGACTGATGGAAACAGCCAAGGGCTTTACTCGGCTGTTTCCGTCATTCCCATGGACTTTGAATAGAGCCACAGAGCGCACGCTGGACAGCCGTTCCATTCAATGCCTACAGTCGAGCATTGAGGAAGATCTGGGGGTTCGGAACTCCCGTTCTTAAGATCGCTGGTTGTCCCAGGGCTGGGGCGCTCAGCGATCAGACAATTATCCCCAATGCTGTGGATCGGTGATAATTGAAGATTCTGGGAATATCCATTTAAGGTGTAAAGTCAGCTTTAGCCGAAACCTTCTGGAATTAAAGCACATGTTCCAAAGCACTGAGATAACTAATCTGGTGTTATACAGGCTACACCCACCCCATGCCAATGTTTTTATACTTGGGCAGAAATACATTTTGTTTCCAGCCGATTAAACGTAAAAATAATCCATTCACAGACTGTGATAAACTAACTTTTTTTATTTAGAGCATTTTTCAGAATTATTAGCGTTTTGTTTTTTTATTTGATAAATGTTTCAAAGTGCTAAACATGTGAAATGCAACATTTTTCTTAACTGTAACACCTCTGAATTTCTAGTACACTATTCTTTGACATATGTCTACATGGCCAAGGGATGTCTTTGCAATATTTTGGCCTAATGCAGGAAATTAAACTGAAGAATACAGTTTTGGCAATTTGGAGAAAACCGTTTTGGAAAAAACATGTTACAGACGCAGTCAGCCACATCATTGACAAATTAAACCCATATGACAAGCCATACAATATAATGAGTACTGCTGATATAATGGTCATGCTAAAAAGTAATCCCCACACAACATACTTAGACCCCCAAGCCACAAGAAAACATGAAGCTCCTTTCAGATGGTTACACACATTATAACATGTTTTTAGCATGACATTTTCTTGCTGTGTCTCAGGGTGTTCTTCAGTACATGTATCACTATCCTCTAATACATCTATTTGATTCGCTATGTCTTCCGGGAGCACACAGTTGTTATGTGACATGCGTTGCCTGGTGGGTAAACATTCCATGGGGGTGACACGAGATTCCATTCCTATGTTTTCTGAACTATTTTCCGTTGTTCCATCTCCAGAAGAATCCTGGTTTGCTGTGTCACTTACTAAAGATGTTTTTGTCAGTGCAGAAAATGGTATTAATTTATCTACTAGCCACTCTATAAAAAACATAACTGTGGAGCTTTGAAGTCCAACCATAAAAGATCGAATAACCTG
The DNA here is from genome assembly GCF_050947455.1 of Rhinoderma darwinii. Taxonomy (NCBI): domain Eukaryota; kingdom Metazoa; phylum Chordata; class Amphibia; order Anura; family Rhinodermatidae; genus Rhinoderma; species Rhinoderma darwinii. The sequence continues at coordinate 114,885 of NW_027461777.1, forward strand.
GATTTCGGGTTCATCGATTTCACTTTTTTCTGCGTTGAAAAAAATGATGTTGATGAGCAGACTGCACATGAGAATCACAAAACTACACGAAAGTCTCTGAAATCTGGTCAAAGCTAATGGCAAATTAGTGAGGAAAACGGAAAAACACAAATGTTCTTCTCTGAGCCGGCAAGATAATATAATATAGAAATATTCTGATTTTTCTAGCGGCTGTTGAGTATTCATAGGAGAGAATGATCTATGTATTAATCCATAATGTCTTTCAGCGTCAAGCCAGGTCTGACACACAAAAAACCATTCTTGGTCACTAAACATTTTTTCAATTTTAACTCTGCTTAGGAACCAGCCAGGAGAATTCCCAGTATTATCATGCCATATTCGGATTTTAGATATGTCTCCTAAGGGGTAGCTAGTAGTAAACATAAATGTATCTATCCCTCCTCGTCTGAATAACTGACGGCCAGGGAATGTTAAACACAATACACGGTGGTTTCTCTCTGTGCCCATAATTTCCAAATACACTTTTGCTGTGGTACCAGATCCAAAGCCACTGCCAGTATAAATAGTAACACTATAACGATGTTCATGGCCTGGGCTATTGGCTGGTAACCTTATTGCATCTCGGTTTGTCTGGTCACTTATATCTTTATTTCTCGCCCACATAGACAATCCCAGATAAGTAACGCAAATGACAAGAACAGAAAGCAATGTCACTAAGTTTGACTGTAAAGATCGGACAGTAACTTTCGTTAAATCTATTGGATTAGGCAGAACGAATACTCTGGCTGATAGAAATGTGTGTCTTTTTTTCAGAAAGGGCACATTTCGTCTTTGTGCTTTTGTCAAACCCCCACAAATGCAATGTATCACTGTATTGTTTGAAAAATGACCTACTTTACAGTTCCCTTCATTCCAATTATTTTCCATGTCTTCAAAGTCTAAGCAAGCAATATTAAAGATAGATGCGCGCAATAATTTTGTTTTGCGCCAAACAACAAATGTAGTGGTCAGTTCAATTGTAATATTGTGTATGAGCGAGATCTCAGGGAAAGATTCCAATGGAATGCGAATCATTTTGGAATTCCAAGTCTTTATGTTTTCGTCTTCGCTTGTTTTTGCTTGCTCTTCTGAATTAGGAATACGGAAAAATGCAACAGGGTTATTTGTGATATTATCCCCAATGTGAAGTGAAATATCAAAGATGATGCTTTCTGCATAAAAAAACTGCACAAACCACTCTGCCTCCGATGTTTGGTCAACTTCAAAACAAAATATTCCACTTGTTGTTTTATGAACATCTGGTGAAACCCAAATATCAAAAACGGGAGGTATATTCTTTCTTTTCATAATAACATCAACTTGAGTAGGATGTAAATTCATTAACCTTCCTGTATCATCTGGAGCTACCATATAAAACCCAGTTATCACCGTATCAATATCTCTTCCATTTTTTAACCACGGCAGAGGATCCTCCAGGAATTCATAAAACGCATATGTTACAATAGCATCAACAGGTACAGTCGATTCATTATCATGTAATTTTAGGAAAAAAGATGGGAACGTATTCTCTGTTTTTCTATGTGAGCCAGAAAGATCCCATTTTTCTTCTCTTTTTAATGTGATCCTAAAATTATTGGTTACCATGGACGTTTCCGATTCTCCAGGAACTTTCCCAAATGATACAGCATCTGTCACAGTCTCCAGTACAGATAAAGTGTTCTTAAGCACGTCCACAGATGGAAGAGGTATTTCAGCTGCAAATCTGTCCATCTTTATTAATGAGGCATTCAGAACATTGGACAGGGATTCTAGTATACCAGAGCTTAACTTCTCACTCTCTACGGAACCAATGATTCCTTTCCTATATTTGGTTAAGGCGACACTAACTTCTCTTAACTTTGTCAATGCAATGTGTTGAGATTTTGTATTCACTTCTTTGGCCTCTTCTGTAAGTTGGCTGATACTTGTGATTATTTGGTTGACAGCCATGATATTTGTGATCATTATACTAGATGACATGTTCAGAAGACTTTCTCTCAATTCACTTCTCTTGTCCATGAAAGCTTGTACAAAGGTGTCGGTCTTAAAACTGTTTAAAACAGAGGCTATCATGTATATAAAATGCCCTGTTTTTAAAAAGTCTCCAGTGTCAAGAAAAAATCTCATTGTGGGGTCATGGGCATGGGAAATAAGCTCTTCAATGTATGATTCTTCTGGCTGATCCTCATATGAATTGACCACAGTTACACTTAGGGCTATTTGTGTGTATGAAGAAAGAGCATCGGACACTTGAACATATACGGTCAAAATATAGGAATTATCAGGGGCTCCGATTGGCAGCAACAATGGTGACGTGGAACTGTTATAGCCATCATAAATAATTACACCTAATGAGTTTTGCTGCAATGAACTTATGTAACTTACTTTATCTAAAGCTGTTAGAACTTTATAACGTAACGGTAAATTTTTGTCCGAGAATCCTTTACAACTAACAATGAATTTAGTCTGCAAAGCGATGCCAATAGACGGCTCAATATTACAGCTGCCAGCTTTTGGAGGGGAATTAACATAAAATGTGTATTTATAAGCCGATGGTGCACCAGTCCAAGTCGTAACTGTTAGATCAAGACTATACCACATATCTGCAATATCTATAAATGCTGAAGCCATGAAGGACATGTAGGCAATAGACCTTCCAGTAGTGGTCTTTGCCTTCCAGTCAAAGCTCAATTCTGTTGAACTCTGACGTATAGACCATTCATACTGGGGCCGGCTTGTTTTACTACAATCAGTGCATTTTCCTGACAAAGAAAATCGTTCAGTTGGAACTAAAATTCTCCGACAATTCTCTATACATTTAACACTGACAGCAGGTGGAGACCCGGGAGCAATGAAAACGGTCTGATCAATATAGGCTGTCCTGTTTGCTTTACTAACAGACAGTCTAAAATGGTAATGTCTGTTGCCTTGTAAGGTTTCAGGCTCCACAGACTGGCTGACAGCACTCGGGTTCACCCATAATAAGCTTATTTGTTCTGACTGACAGCTTTCTCCTGTACTTAGAGTCATAGTCTGGTAATCAGATGCAGTTTTTGAGCAATACCATGAAAATGTCAGCCCTTCAAATGGATCTAGTGAATCTGGGTCATATGAAGAATGCCCGTCAAGAGTCCACTTTTCACTGAAACCAACAGTCCTATAAGAGCCCCCTGAAATGACAGCTATCAAGTCACTCTCCCTTACCTCCACAACAACAGAATCTGTATTGGCACGTGAGGACTCTTCATCATCATCAGCAGTAGCAATGTCAATGGAGACGTTAAAAACATAAAACCCATAATTTAAAGAAAACTCTGGAATTTCAATATTGTTTTGATTTACTGCTAATACTTGTGGCAATTGTAAATAGTTATCCCAGACTGGTGTGTCAGATTCTGAGGAAACGCTATAGATTCTCCACAAGATATTTACCCCGTGCATGGCAGAGCAATTTACTTGTATGGCTACAAAAATGGAAAGACGTGCTCCTCTTGTTGACACTATAATTGCTGGATGTGCAGGTCTTTCTATGTGGAATTCATCTATCTGACAGAAGACTTTGTAGCAGTATACCGAGGTCTCTAATACTTTCCTGTCATGTCTGCCATACACAGCTTTTAGGACGACAGGCTTCACTCCACTTCTAGTAAAGTTCACCTTGGCTACAAAGCCTGCATAATACCTGGGGTTGAATGGTAGGACAATGCCTGGTATGAATGATGCTGCATTGGAAACCTTATCTGTATAGGTGTATGTTGTATTTCTGAACAGGTAGTTTTTTTTAGACCCATATAGTTCTAGTATAAAGGTCCATTCACACTGTAAAGATGGATGTTGAAATGGTATAAACCAAACTATGTATATGGATGTATACAGTAATGAAGATCCACTACTGAACAGGTGAACCTCCAGACCCGTATCATTTAAAGACTTATACAAAAGGCTTTTTCTGTTTAAATACACGGCTACTGTGAGAGAGAATTTTTCTGTATCTACAAACTTAAGCTGGAACAAATATACAAAACTTTCCTGTTGAAGGAATATAAAGTGGTCGCTGCCATTCATGTCCTCTTTATTCTCAGATGAGAAGTGCAGGCCACTTGTTTGACTAAAGTAGTAGGTGTTGCTTTTTTTAATACTAGGGTTTAGTTTTACAGAGAATGAAGATTTAAGGTTGACGGTCAAGGCAACAGCACCTTTGGTGTACAAAAAATCCCCATTGACTTTTCCTATTTTGCTCCCATTGGTTAAGAAATGTGCAACTGCAAATCCATGTCCACTAGTACTGAAAGGTGATGAACAAAACACGGTGTTAATTGCATATTTGGTGAAGGCCACATCCCAATTCCCTATTCTATTTTCATCTGTGAGCTGAAAGGCAGACACTTTATTTGTCAATTGCTCAAACATCCAAGAAAGTTTTACCTCAGTGTTAGGGGGAAGTAGGGGAGAGGTGGCCCTCAGTACATACAGCAGAGCCCGTTCAACTTCTATAGACACAACCAGCTCGGGCATCATGTTATTTTGGAGAGTAAGAGAAGCCACATATTTTCCCACTTTGCTATATCTAACATGGACCTTGTAGTTGTAGTAGGTAGAACAGTAGTCACGTAGACCTGCCGGGTAAGCCGAGTCTTCAATCTCTGTGTGGTAATTGCTTGGTATAACAGTCGCTGCCTCACCTTGCCTGCTGGAAAATTCATATTTCCAGGCACTGCTCTTCATCTTGGCACACCAACCAAAATATACAAGTTCATACTGCTGAATGGGGGATGGGGGACTGAAGAAGAACTTGACATCTTGTTTGTACAACGTAATGGTGGTTTTCTTGTGAATACAAGTAGGTAAAGAGCAGGTGGGAGTGATGCAATGTACAGTGACTGTATCATCAACAGTGGTGGAGACTTTTATGGTGCCAGACCAGGCCAATGTATCAAATAGTTTTTCTCTATTTCTGTGCCAGGCACAATTTGGTGGGGGGCCATTCACATCCACTGTAGAAGTTGGGTCAAATGTAAATTCAGTCTCTGATTTCCAAATGCAACTGACCTGTGTCTCGTTGTCCTTCCGTGTGTAGACCCTGTCTGAGGGGTCTGAGCATAGGACCCTTATTGGACTTTCTTTTATCGCCTGGCCCAGAGCAATTGTTACAATAATGCTCCCGATGATAATTGTCATGAACATTATCAATAATAGTTATTGTATAAATGTAGGAAGAAAACAACCACTGCTTCTTCAGCATTCACCATCAGCCAAATATGGCAGGTACCAACGGTTTCTAACTGACTGCAGGATTCAAAATGCAAGCAGCAACCTGATTGGTTGCTATGGACAAGTCTTCCACATTTCCTGTAACAGTTATTTTAACCCTTTCTTTTTTTTTCTTTTTTTTTTAAATCTTTATTATTTTCCGTAAAAAAAACAAACACATATAATATAAGTATAGAATACATAATATATCAGACATTGAATAAGGTTACTCCGAATACAGTACTATACAATTACATAAATACACAACTTTTGCACAACTTGTTTCAGACGATAGATTATAATTAGTAGCAAAATTCATATTGGTAACTTCTAGCAGGAGGATAATACCAGTTATAGCATATCCTGATAGTGCTGGGGGTAACTGCATTGCACAGACCTCTGTCAGACGTCTAATTCAGGTCACCTTGTTCTTACCTCTGATATTATTATTGATTTAACAAAACCCCCTATAAGTGAATACTTCTAATACAACGTCAGAAAACTATGACCAGCTATGTGTCACAATCACAGAAACCTAATAAATATGGAGTCCATCTGTCATCTAGACCGTGAGGAATCCCATTATATAGTTGTGTATTACACTGCCCAACTTATTACCCCCCACCCCCTACAACTACACCCCTCCATACTTTCACATAAAAAGACAAAAAAAAATCATGTATAAAAATCTCCACTACCCTACCGTCCTGCACCCCCAGTCACTATATTATACTCCTCCTGGGGCATATCCCGAGATGCCCATCTATCCCAACATCTTTTACAACCTCTCTCTGAGGATGGAGAAATCGGAATATCTGACCCTCATCTCAATTACCGGAGCCTCTTTCCTTATTCAGTTTTTCACAATTCACTTCCTAGCATAGAATTAGGGACATTCACACGAGCATGTCTGATTTCTGTGCACAAAAATCAGACCGTATTTCCTGCATTTCATGTTCGTGTGCCCTCAATGTGCTTTGCGTGTGCCATCCGTTTTCACCTCCGTGATTATCCTCTACAAGCACTCCCTTTTCTATTTTTTTTTATTTCTCTGCATTTCTTAGCAACTGATGCATGAAACACGCACAGCACACGGATATCATCCGTGTGCTGTCCGTGTTGTTAACGCACCAATAGACCTCAATATTTGACAACGTCTGCAGAAACGGACCAATAAAGGATATGCACTGAGTTTCACGCAACGGACAGCCGCTGCGTGAAAATTCACGCATGTCTGAATAGCTCCATTGAAATGCATTTGTTCGTGTGCGGTCAATTATTTAAACGGACAGCACACGGACGAGGATCACACTCTTCTGAATGAGCTAAAAGTCACCACTCTGTTTTTAATCCGTCTTCCAATTAGTCCTATAGGTAGAACCTATAAAAATAGGTAGAAATTGTTTATACTGCAATAAGGGGCCTTTTTCTATAATATATGTAAATTGTCCGATTCCTCCTCCCCACATCTCAGGCACCCTGAGTCCCTTAGTGCAGTGGTCCCCAACCACCGGGCCGCGGACCAATACCAGGTCGTGGATAATTTGATACCGGTCCGCGGTATCCGCCACGGTGGCTGCAGGGAATACCGGGTGAAAAGCCGCACCAAACTGTGGTGCAGTTTTTCGCCTGGAATGTCCATTGCGGAAAACTGCAGCATTTAGCCGGCCTGCTAGCTGGCCAGCCCCCTGGGATGACATTTCATTCCAGGAGACAGCTGCAGCCTGTGATTGGCGTCTGACGTCATCCAGGCCGGCCTCCTGGGATAACATTTCATCCCATGTGACCACTGCTACAGCCTGTGATTGGCTGCAGCGGTCACATGGGATGAAACGTCTTCCCAGCATGCCCGCCTGGAGGAAGAAACACAGACTTCTGGGTAAGTATAAGATTGTTTTTTTCTGAGTTGTGTTTTTTTGTGGTGGAATCGATGCGATTTCGCCCTAATGAACGCAACAACTGCTATTTGTTGTGGGTTTCACCTCCCCGTTGAATTCCCCATTGAACCCGCAACAAATAAGCAGTAAATAGAATTGACTTGCTGCGGAATAAAACTGCACCGCATGACAATTTCTGAGCATTTGTCAGCTCAGTATTTACGCAGCATGTGGATGAGATTTGTTCCATCTCATCCACTTTGCTGCTACTGTATTATGCTTCTGATATTTCGCAAAACAAATGACGCTGCGGAAAATCCGCAGTAATTACGCGACGTGTGATCTCATCCTAAAAACGTTTCCCACTTCACTTTATTTCCATCTAATTGCAGTCTGCAGGGTGTTTTGTGATGCGTGTGATCCAACCAACACCCCCCCCCCCCGCGCGTGCGCCGATCCGTGGAAAAATTGTCTTGCATGAAAGTGGTCCTTGGTGCAACAAAGGTTGGGGACCGCTGCCTTGTTGGGCACATTTAGGTCAATTTTCCAGGGGAATAATAAAACCTATGTATGGTATAGAATGGAGAGAGTCTTTGTGCTGAATTTAAAGCCATATGTTTAATCCCTGATATAATCTCTTGTCAGCTTCTATCTTCCAATTCTCCTACTACTCCTGCCTACCTTTTTTTTTTTTTATTAAATGGGGGAACTTTATCAATTTCTGACTAAGTCATTTTTTATAACATTTTGCTATCAATCCTTTCTCGTTGATCGGCGCTCGTTTACACGACCCAGGATGGGCCGTGTAAAACCACCTTAAGTGCGTGGGTCAGCTGCAGATTAAAGAATGACGCTCGATCAGTAAGATTATATTTTTCAATATAATTTTACGTCGATTTTTACGTTGTTTTGACAGAATCAATAGCGCAGTCGACTGTGCTATTGATTCCATCAAAAAAACGGAACCCGTTCACAACGGTGACAAACGGAAACCATTAGCAAAGTTTCCTTCACTATTGAGATCAATGGTGATGCAAACGAAACCTAAGGTTTACATTTGCCTTTCCGTTGGGGGGTTAAACCCACGGAAACCTTCAACGTAAGGGCAGCGCTCATGTGAACAGGTTCTTATTTATTTATTTATTTATTTAGTTGTATTTAAAAGTTTTAAATGTTGATGGATAATAAAATTGGCTGCTGTGGCCTTTGAAAACCAAAAGTAGTTGTATTTATATCGTTGTATTCGAAAGGGGTGATAAGGGTTTATCCAAGGATATAGAAAATCCTAAATAATTGTAAGCGGGGGGGATTTAATGGTTAGCGGAAGGTTGAGTAGTCTACAATCCCTTCAGTCAGGGGTTTTGTTTTTTTTGGAGGACAAGTTGTAGTTTCTACACGTACCATTTTGGGGAGGCATACACTAGTATGGTACTGAAATGTCCTAAATCCGAGTCATTTCTGTTGTGGATGTGCCATAGGTGTGCAGCAGATCTTCATGAGGATTAGCCACATGTCATTCAATAGGACTAACCTTCAGATTTTCTGTGTGGATACAATGCTCCTCCCAATGTCCTTTTCAGTGAGATGCGAGGCACAAACATATATATATATATATATATATATATATATATATATATATATATATATATATCCCCACAAATGATCTTCCTGTGCTCTCTAAAAGGGGTAGTCCTAGCACCCACAATTTTAACCCTTTATGGATATTATGACACTGGTGCTCGTTAGTGACTGACCATAGGTGTTTTTATGGAAGCCACTAAGAGGCTTTATTCTGATGCAGTTGACTATTTACAGCGCTGCATCACAATACATTTTAGCGGGGGGAGCAGTTAAATCTCCCTGCTCTCAGCTACCGGAGGGTGTGACCGCAGGGTGCCAATGGTTTCTATGGCAGCCGCGGGTCTAACAATGGCCCCCAGGTCTGCCTCTAGTTAATGTCAGTTTTACACTGACAGGCGTAATACAGAAGTATTGCAGTGCATTATAAAAGCAATCAGATGATCACATAGTGAAGACCCCTAAATAACACAATAACATTATTCAGCGGGTTGTTACGATTGCAACGATACCAAATTTGTATAGATTTTGTATGTTTTACTACTTTTACACAGTAAAAACGCTTTTTTTTCAAAATTATTTGTTTTTGTGTCTCCATATTTGAAGAGCCGTAACGTTTTTATTTTGTCGCCGATGCAGTTGTATGAGGGGTTTTGTTTTGCGGGAAGTTTTTATTGGTACCATTTTGGAGTATATGCGACTTTTTATCACTTTTTAATCATATTTTTTTAAAGTCAGGATTCACAGAAAACAGCAATTTTTCCGTCGTTTTTTATTAAATTTTTTTACGGCGTTCACCGTGTGGGTTAAGTAATATAATAGCTTATAGTCAGGGTCGTTACAGACGTTACAGACGCGGCGATACCAAATTTGTGTAACTTTTTTACTTTACGTTTTCTAATACTAAAGCAGTTTGTAAGGGGAAAAAGTGGGTTTTTCATATTTTTTTTTCACATTTTTTTTATTAACTTTATTAAACTTTATTTTTTCACTTTTTTAATAGTCCCACTAGGGGACTTTAATATGCGATTCTCCGATCGCTATTGTAATACACTGCAATACTTTTGTATTGCAGTGTATTACTGCCTGTCCATTTAACACGGACAGGCATCTGCTAGGTCATGCCTCCGGCATGATCTAGTAGGCGTTCGGTACAGGCAGACCTAGGGGCTTTTATTAGGCCCCCGGCTGCCATTGGAGACACAGACAGTCGGCGATCTTATCGCCGGGTGTCGGTGGGAGAGAGAGGGAGCTCCCTCCCTCCAAAACCACTCAGATGCGGTGCTCGCTATTGAGCACCGCATCTGAAGAGTTAAACGCACTGGCGTAGCTATAGGGGTCGCAGCGGTCGCAATTGCGACCGGGCCCCGAAGCCAGGGGGGCCCACGGCCCCCCGCACCACATCAATAAAAAGTTACTATAGTAACTCGGGCCGCGGGCCCCTGTTACTATAGTAACATACTTTACTTACCTTCCTGGTTCCGGATGGCAGCGGAGGTCCTGACGTCAGGCGCTGTGCGCAGCGCATGACGTCACAGCGCTATGCGCCACGCACAGCATCGAGACGACAGAACTCCCGCCGCTGCCGAAGAGGAAGGTAAGGTTAGCCCTGACTGGCGGGGACCGACTCCCGGGACCCGCCAATCAGCTGTTTTGAAGGGGCCGCAGCACTCGTACGAGAGCTGCTCCCCTTCATTCCTGTCACTTCATTCCGGTCACACTGTGAATCCGTGTCGGCGATTCACAGTGTGAGCGAGTAGTGAAATGAAGGGGAAGCAGCTCTCTGATTTGCGGGTCCCGGGCGACACATCAGCTATTGATGGCCTATCCTGTGGATAGGCCATTAATGTTTAGGGACTGTACAACCCCTAAGCCTACGATGTAGCAGGCTTAGAGGGCCCATGAGACAGGATCACAGATTGTGTGATCCTGTCTGCTGGGCCCTGTATCTTTGCCAATCAAATGGTAGGCTTAGATACATGGCCCATGTGTGATCCTGTCTGCTGGGCCCTGTATCTAAGCCAATCACATGGTAGGCTTAGATACATGGCCCATGTGTGATCCTGTCTGGTGGGCCCTGTATATAAGCCTACCACACTGTAGGCTTAGATACATGGCCCATGCGTGATCCTGTCTGCTGGGCCCTGTATCTAAGCCAATCACATGGTAGGCTTAGATACATGGCCCATGTGTGATCCTGTCTGATGGGCCCTGTATATAAGCCTACCACACTGTAGGTTTAGATACAGGGCCCCAGCACACAGTAATCTTATACTGTATAAGATTACTGTCTGCTGGACCCTGTATCTAAGCCTACGTTGTGGTAGGCTTAGATACAGGGTCCCACAGACAGTATCACACATGGGCCCTGTATCTAAGCCTAACACGTGTTACTAATCATTTTTTTTGTGTTTTCTTACAGGTTCGGTCGTTGGACTACGTCGGATTCCAGGATTACTTCGATGACGGCTTTTTTTTTTATTATCAATAAAATGGTTAGTGAGGGCTGTGTGGGTTTTTTTTTATTTCAATAAAATATTTTTTCTATGTCTTTGTGTTTTTTTTTAAACTATATTACTACCGCCTTAGTAATGGCCGCCGGCTGATTGACGACGTCCATTGCTAAGGCGGGGCTTAGTGTTAGCCGGTGCAGCGGCTAACACTAACCCCCTTTATTACCCCGGTACCCACCGCAACCAGGGGTGCTGGGAAGAGCCGGGTACGATCCAGTACCTGACCATCTGTAGTGATGGTCGGCCACTGGGGTGGCCGCAGGCTGGTATTATCAGGAGGGGAAAGGCCAAAAACAGTGGCCCTTCCTACCCTGGTGATGATAGGCTGCTGCTTTATTGTATCTGGCTGGTTATGAAAAATGGGGGGGACCCCACGTCATTTAAAAAAAATTAAAAAAAAATTGGAAAGAACGATGTGGGGTCCCCCGACGATTTTCATAACCAGCCAGATACAACACAGCAGCAGCAGGCAGCATTACAAGGGTGGGAAGGGCCACTGTTTTTGGCCTTCCCCAGCCTAATGCTACCAGCCTGCGGCCACCCTGGTGCCTGCCCGTCACTACAGATGGTCGGGTACTGGTTCGTACCCGGCTCTTCCCAGTACTCCTGGTGGCGGTGGTTACCGGGGTAATAATGGGGGTTAGTGTTGGCCTCTGCACCTGCAAACATTAAGCCTCGCCTTAGTAATGGGGGTTGTCAATCAGCCAGCGGCCATTACTAAGGCGGTGATAATAAAGTTTAAAAAGATACAAGCACATAGAAAAAATATTTTATTGAAATAAAAAAACATAACCCTCATTAACCATTTTATTGAGAATAAAAAAAAACGCCGTCATTGAAGTCCTCGAATGCGACGTAGTCCAACAACCGAACCTGTAAAAAAACACAAACACAAAAAAATAATCAGTAACACATAAAGAAGCAAAATTATTATTCTTACCTATCCTGGGTCCAGCGCTGGAGACGCAATGTCTAATCCAATCATGTGTGATACTGTCTGCTGAGCTGTGTATCTAATCCAATCATATGTGATACTGTCTGCTGAGCTGTGTATCTAATGCAATCATGTGTGATACTGTCTGCTGGGCCCTGTATCTAATCCCGTCATGTGTGATACTGTCTGCTGGGCCCTGTATCTAATCGTATCTTGTGTGATACTGTCTGCTGAGCTGTGTATCTAATCCTATCATGTGTGGTACTGTCTGCTGACCCACTGTATCTAATCCCATCATGTGTGGTACTGTCTGCTGAGCCACTGTATCTAATCCTATCATGTGTGGTACTGTCTGCTGAGCCACTGTATCTAATCCTATCATGTGTGGTACTGTCTGCTGAGCCACTGTATCTAATCCTATCATGTGTGATACTGTCTGCTGGGCCACTGTATCTAATCCTATCATGTGTGATACTGTCTGCTGAGCCACTGTATCTAATCCTATCATGTGTGATACTGTCTGCTGAGCCACTGTATCTAATCCTATCATGTGTGATACTGTCTGCTGGGCCACTGTATCTAATCCTATCATGTGAGATACTGTCTGCTGAGCCACTGTATCTAATCCTATCCATAGTTGATAGGGTTGTAGTGCTATAGATATGCTATGCTGTCTCCTATACACACATTTTTTTTTGGGCGGACACATATGTATTGGGGCTATTTCCCCTGACATTTTAAGCCCTGAGGGTATGTTCACACGGCAGCGTCCGTTACGGCTGAATTTACGGTGCTGTTTTCAGGAGAAAACAGCACCGTAATTTCAGCCGTAATGGCATGTGCAGGCGTCTTTCGCTGCGTCCATTACGGACGTAATTGGAGCTGTTTTTCTATGGAGTCCATGGAAAACGGCTCAATTTACGTCTGAAGAAGTGACAGGCACTTCTTTGACGCGGGCGTCTTTTTTACGCGCCGCCTTTTGACAGCGGCGCGTAAAAAAAATGACCGTCGGCACAGAACATTGTAAGACCCATTCACATGAATGGGCAGATGTTTGCCAACGCTTTTGAGACGCATTTTCGGACGTAATTCAATGCTAAAACGCCCGAATAACGTCCGTAAATAGGGTGTGTGAACCCAGCCATAGTGACGCCCCCGGCTGCTAGTGCTGCATTGTTGGGTCACTTAGGAGACCCAGCGATGCAGCTGAAAGCTGCGGACCGTCGGCCATGAGAAGTTTGCGGGGGGGCCCAGTAAGAATTCTTGCATCGGGGCCCATGAGCCTTTAGCTACGCCCCTGGTTAAACGGGTGAGATCGATACTAATGTCGATCTCACCCGGTCGAGCAGGGATGTTCCCAGCCCTCAGCTACGTCTGGCAGCTGAGAGCAGGGAGATTTGACAGCTCCCTGCTCTGTTTACTTTATTCTGATGCAGTGCCGTAAAAAGGCATATGCATCAGAATAAAGCCCGTTAGTGGCCGCCGTGAAAAGGCGTATTGGCGGTCACTAACGGGTTAATAAAGTTTGTAATAAATAAATGAAATTCCCAAGTAAATAAACATGAAAAACCCACTTTTTCCCCTTACAATTTGTTTTATTATGAAAAACCTGTAAAAAAGTTACACATTTGGTATTGCTGCGTCCGTAACAACCTCAACTATAAAGCTATTGCGCCCTTTAACCCGCTCGGCAAAAGGCGTAAACAATTTTTTTTAAAAAGTGCAAGAGTTGCTGTTTTCTGGGCATTCTGCCTTCAAAAAAAGGTGATAAAAAGTGATCAAAAAGTCGCATGTACACCAAAATGGTACCATTAAAAACTGCAAGTCTTCCTGCAAAAACAAAGCCCTGATACAGCTGCATCGGCGGAAAAATTAAAAAATTATGGCTCTTCAAATTTGGAGACACAAAAACAAATAATTTTGAGGAAAAAATGTTTTTTTACTTTATAAGACCTGATTCACACGTCCGTGGGACGGCCGTTGAAATAGCAGCCGTCCCACGGACCTATGTTTTTCAATGTGGCCGATCACACAGCCGTTGTTTGAACGGACCGTGTGAAGGGTCCGTGGGAAAATAGGGCATGTCCTATCTTTTCACGCATCACGTATCCCTCCATAGACTCTCAACTATGGTGGATGCGTCACATCGCGTCCCGCAGCGCTGAGGACAGATGCACCTCGGAATGTAAATTTAGGATGCAAAAAAGTGGCAAAATTGCTGGGGTTATTGCTTTTCCCCAAAAAAAAGTAGAAGAAAAAATTAAAACATTATGGTTCTCACAACTTGGCGACACAAAAAAATACATTCTTTTTACAAAAGTAATTTTATTGTGCAAAAAGTTGTATAATATAAAAAAGTGCTATAAATAGGTATCGCCAGAATCGTACTGACCCTCAGAATAAAGTTAACATGTAATTTATAACGCATGGTGAACGCTATATAAAGAAAACGAAATAAAACATGCCAGAATTGTAGTTTTTTGGTCATCTTGCTTCCCAAAAAATAGGATAAAAAGTGATCAAAAAGTCGCATGTACCCCAAAATGGTACCAATAAAAACGATAGCTCGTCCCGCAAATAGCGATAGCTATACCACTACGTCTATAAAAAATAAAATTAGTGAAGGCTTCCATAAGTCAGGAAATAAAATATATGCAGATGTGCAGGCCCGAGGGGAACATTTCTTCTGTTTCAAGAGGTGAATTATAAAGGTCCTAAAATTAGGGAACCAGGAATGGGAGGGCCCAAACATATCTGCTGGAAGCGAAAGTGTCCGCATTTCACCAAGACAACACTTCCCAACAAAATTCCCCAAACTGCAAAGGTGCGGAGTGTGGACCAAAAGGGGGATAAGGCAGGACATTTATCAGTTACACACCGGCCTGTGTAGAAAGGATTGTGTCACAGCGTAACACACATCTATGGATTATTTTACTGTTTTTTACCCAATCATTATACCACCTGACTATGCCCCTGATGTACTCTGCACAGCTTACATGTGCCCCCACATTATGTATATACATGTAGGGAAAAAAAGGGATATAATCTATTTCAACAATAGGTAGTTTAGCTGGGGGATGACTGGGGGAGGCAGCAATGCCTGGGTTAGGAGCTTTCTAGGATGTTTCTTGGGGAGCTATTAAAGGATGGGGGTGGGTAGGCAGGATAAGCGGAAAGGCTAGTTTGTGTTTTTGTTTTTTGTTTTATTTATTTATTTATTTTTATTTTTTTCTCTTTCTTTTTTATAAATTTTTTGAAAATATTATCCTGGAATGTTAGAGGTCTAGGACATAGGCCAACAACAGAGACCTTTTCCATGACATTAATACACATATACACGTTATCATTATTGAAGCCGCAAAAATTATTTTTCTAAGGCTCCATTATGCATATTTATCATAGTATCCACATTATGAGATGGATTTTTTTGTTTTAATCTACAAAAAAATGCAGCCTCTGTTTCCATAACTTGCAGAGATCCCAATTACTAATATCTATAAGCATACTGCTGTCCTGTTTTATATTTACGATAATCGCTGAAGTGCGCAGGCGCTGACATGCGCATTGGTATATATAATTATAGGGGAGAAAACCTCACCAAACATGGCCGCCGACGACCTCATATCACCAGTGCGCATGCATGGACATGCGCAATGGGTTTCTGCCGGAAAGAGCGTTTATTTTAATGAAGATGTATTCCTCATTTGTGAAACGACAGACCTGCACAGTTTGAAACTCAGGACGCTGGAAATAATACAACATAACAGCACACTGGAACATGGATCCACTGTATTACATGGCAATGTGGTTTTTAACAAATTGCACACATATGCACCTGTTTAATATTGTTTGTAACAATTAGCACTTTTGCACTTTATTCATACATCTGAGGAATTATTGCACTTGATCTGCTTAGAGAATGATCATTGTTGACACAATATGTATTTTTATATTCATTGATATGTACGGCATTTTTGCTGTTCTTTATTGTTTTGTATCAATCACCTGTTAATTGGGACTATTTGTTTAGCCTCCATATATACCACTGTTTTGTACACTGTTAACATGCTTGAGAAAGGCTCCTTGTATTGAGCCGAAACGTTGCACGAGGGCTATTAAAAGCGACTTTTTTCACCTTGATGTGGAGTGCTGCCTATCTTTGGACACATATTGGTTTACAATCTAGTTAAAAAGGGCGTGGCAGGATGCCGATTGAAGAGGACGTGTGAGGCCGGAGCTCCGCGCTACTTTCTCCATTAGCGGCTCAAACAGCAGCAAAAATTAACCTGGACACACGCTCCTTGTGCCTGCTTACCTCCCTTCAACCTGGGGCGTTCTGCAATAATGACGAGGAGTAAGAGGAAAGGTCAGGGTCCGCCGAAACTAACGGCTTTTTCCCCGCCAGTCTCCCAAGATGGCGCCGGAATACGCCGGAGACCTGCACAGCTACTAGCAGCTACGGAGGTGAGCACATTCCCTACTAGCAGCCTTACTATATCTCTGGCTCTGATAAACCTGCAGACGAGCAGACCACCCAGCCTCTCTCCGGAGAAACTACCCTTTCCTCCGTCCCTCTCCCCTGAGGGGAATTTTGTAGCTGCAGCGCTGCCTCCATCTGATCTCCCGGTCTGCACAATGACATTCAGTCAACAATCTCCATTATGCATGCTAATATTACAGGAGGTGGGGGAGAGAACAGCTCATTTAGAAGAAAATATGGAGGAATTTGTTAATGCTCACACTTATCTGGTTGGCACCCACAATGATATGGAGGATGATATTCCCATTATAAAGCTCAAGTTAGCTGACCTGGAAGATCGCTCCAGGAGAAACAATATCAGGTTCAGGAACATTCCTGAATCTGTCTCAGACACAAAACTACAGGATTCCTGACCGATTTATTTGTAGCTCTCATTCCTACAGCTAAAGAAAGAGATCTCCTTATTGACGGAGCCCACAGGGTTCCTAAACCAAAGAACCTTTCCTCCAGTGTGTCAAGGGACGTTCGTGCTCGTCTCCACTTCTACCACTTTAAGGAGGCGATAATGAAGGGGGCAATCCATAAAAATTATCTTCCAGAACGCTTCCAACAAATCTCCTTATTTGCAGACCTCTCCCCTGCCACCCTCTCCAGAAGACAATTTGCAGCATTCACTAAAATTTTGAGAGAACACAGAATTTCTTACAAATGGAGATACCCCGTGAAACTGATCATCATGCACAATGGCACTACTCATGTTGTCCTCGATCCAAAAGGTGCAGCCATTCTGACAAATTGGTCTCTCTACTAGCCACAAGATGGCGACAGATCCCCTCCCAAGAAAAAACTCCTCCAACCCTTGCTCAGGAATGGATAAAATCAAAGGATGGCAAACACTCTCATGAGGCTACCTGAATTCAGGACTTACGGCCTCTCAGGTGCCACCTATTCCTATGGATAAGTTTCTCTCCGTTCCTTTAACCCCTTCCCGCTGCATAACTTTTTCAGATTTTCTATTTCATTTTTTCCTCCCCACCTTCCAAAAGCCATAACTTTTGTATTTTTCCGTCGATATAGTCCTATGAGGGCTTGATTTTTGCGGGACGAGTTGTTGTTTTTCTTAGCACCATTTATTGTGCCATATAATGTGCTAGGAAAAGGGAAAAAAAATATTTGTCGGGTAGAAAATGAAAAAAACAGAGATTCCTCCATAGTTGCAGGTCGTTGTTACGGAATTTACTGTACAATTAATAGAACATGTTAACTTTATTCTGCGGGTTAATACGATTACGGCGATACCAAATATATATAGTTTTTTTCTATATTTTACTACTTTTACAAGTAAAAACCTAAGTCTAAAAATACAATTTATTTTGTCTCGCCAAATTCCAAGAGCCATAACTTTTTTAATTTTTCCGTCGATTAAGTGATATGAGGGCTTATTTTTTGCGGGATAAGCTGTAGTTTTTAATGATACCATTTTGGGGCACATGCAACGTTTTGATGACTTTTTATTGAATTTTTTTATGGGAGATGAGGTGACCAAAAAATAGAGATTCTGGCGTTTACAATTTTTTGTTTTACGGCGTTCACCGTGCGGGTTAAATAATGATATATTATAATAGTTCAGACTTTTACGCGGCAATACTAATTATGTTTATTTATTTTTTTACTCTGCTCTAGGGGGAAAATGGGAAAAGGGTTTTTTTTTTTTTACTTTTAATTTGAATTTTATTTTTTTTGACATAACAAAAACCCTATTTTACAAATTTTTACTTTTTTTATTAGTCCCCCTATGGGACTTCAATCAGCAATCGTTAGATCGCTTGCACGATATACTGCAATACTAATGTATTGCAGTATATCGTGATTCTGACAGGCTTCTATTAAGCTCTGCCGGAGGCAGGGTTTAATAGGAGTCCAAAGATGGCGGACCTGGGGGCCTTCATTAGGCCCCCATTCAGCCATAGCAACTATCGCCACCCCACAATTGCGTTGCGGAGGGGCGTGATGAGCTGTTAAAGGGGATCGCCCCCCTCTTTCTAACTATTTAAATGCTGCGGTCGCCATTTAACGAGTTAAACGAGTGGGTTCACGCTCGAGCGCGACCCCGCTCGTTACTCTGAAGTGTCAGCTGTAACATACAGGCGACATCAGCATCGTATGGAGCGCTCTATACTTCCCCTACCCGACTTTGGCGTATGGATACGTCAAATGTCGGGAAGGGGTTAAATCTTACAGCTGACATTTCTTATATACATAAAATAAGTGAACTACCTTTGCTTCATTCCTCTGATTGAAGGTGCCGGAGCTCCTTCTGCCTCTAATTGGTAATCTTTGCTCTTCTTACTATGTGGAACCACCCTCCATTTTGGGTTGCCTTACCTGTGGTTTCCCAAGGGTTCATTTTGAACCTGGACAGTAATTTTCTGCTATATTGTATGGTGCTTCGTTTATTTTATTATGTTTTGTATTACTGTTTTACATGTTTTTTAATTTTTTAAAAATTTTCATTTAATGTCATAAAATGGTCAAAATTCATTAATCAGGCTGCTCTGCGCTCTCACTCTTCCTTTCTATATCTAAGGGTTAACTCAACTACTCTATATATGTATAAATGGTGTTTAAAACATCCTCCCTGAACGTTAGGGGACTTAAAGAGGCTCTGTCACCACATTATAAGTTCCCTATCTTCTACATAGTCTGATCGGCGCTGTAATGTAGATTACAGCAGTGTTTTTTATTTAGAAAAACTATCATTTGTGACAGAGTTATGACATATTTTACTTTTATGCTAATGACTTTCTTAATGCCCAACTGGGCGTGTTTTACTTTTTGACCAAATGGGCGTTGTGGAGAGAAGTGTATGATGCTGACCAATCAGCGTCATACACTTCTCTCCATTCATTTACACAGCAAATAGTGATCTTACTAGATCACTTTTTTCAGCCACATACACACACATTAACGTTACTGAAGTGTCCTGACAGTGAATAGACATCACCTCCAGCCAGGACGCGATGTCTATTCACAATCCTGACACTTCGCTAACGTTTGTGTGTGATTTACAGCACAGCAAGCGTAATCCCGCTGTAGATTACATTTTACAGTGTAGTCCAACGAGACCACACTTGCTGTGCTGTAAATCACACACAAACGTTACCGAAGTGTTAGGGTTCTGAATAGACATCACGTGCTGGCTGGTAGTGATGTCTATTTACTGTCAGGACACTTCAGTAACGTTAGTGTGTGTGTATGTGGCTGCACATAGTGATCTAGTAAGATCACTATGTGCAGAGTAAATGAATGGAGAGAAGTGTATGACGCTGATTGGTCAGCGTCATACACTTCTCTCCACAATGCCCACTTGGTCAAAAAGTAAAACACGCCCAGTTGGGCATTAAGAAAGTCATTAGTAGAGATGAGCGAACTTATGAAAAGTTCGCCGAATTTCACGAAAAAGTTCGATTCGGACCGAACTAGTTCGCACCGAACCTGTAATTTCCGTGCGCGAGCATGGTACTGTCCAGGGTGCTGATAGAGTTAATGGGCTGCACTAACTCTTTCAGCAACCTTGACAGTACATGCTCGGCGCGCGGAAAATACAATTTTAATGTAATAAAAAAAATTAAAAAATAATACGTTCATACTTACTTTCCTCCTGTCCGGCCTCCAGCGATGACGTTTCATCCATGTCACCGCTGCAGCCTGTCGGCTGTAGTGGCGGTCACGTACGTCAGGATGACGTCAGAAGGCCGGCCTCCAGGGATGACGCTTCATCCCACGTGACCGCCTCTGCAGCCAACCACAGGCTGCAGCGCCCTCTGCAGCCAATCACAGGCTGCATTGGCCTCTGCAGCCAATCACACTCTCCTCTCCTTAAAAATACTTGCCAACTTCCTTCTACTTGGCGCCGCTCGCATTCATAGTAACAATGCGTTGTGGCGCAGATGACGTAATCATATCAGGCACACGTGATTACGTCATCTGCGCCCACCGCTCTGTTATTGTGAATGGGAGCAGTAAGAAGAAAAGTGACGGGACCGTTCAAATCTTCGTGAGAACGTCTTAGGTGAGTTTATTTATGTATGTATGTTTGTATGTATGTATGTATTTTGTCATGTATGTATGTTGTCATGTATGTATGTTGTCATGTATGTATGTGTATATGTGCATGCATGTTTGCATGTATGTATGTTTGCATGTATGTATGTTTGCATGTATGTATGTTGTCATGTATGTATGTGTGTATGTATGTATGTTGTCATGTATGTATGTAGGTATGTATATATGTGCATGTTTGTATGTATATTTGCATGTATATATATGTATGTATGTTTGCATGTATGTGTGTATGTATGTATGTTGGCATGTATGTATGTTGGCATGTACGTATGTATATATGTGCATTTATGTATGTTTGCATGTATTTGTTTTTGAATGTATGTTTGTATGTATGTTTGTATGTATGTGCATGTATGTATGTGTATGTGTATGTATGTGCATGTATGTAATTATGTTTGCATGTATGTATGTTTACATGTATGTATGTTGGCATGTATGTATGTATGTATGTATGTATGTTGGCATGTATGTATGTATATATGTGTTTGCATGTATGTATGCATGTATGTTGGCATGTATGTATGTTTGCATGTATGTATGTTGGAATGTATGTATGTTGGCATGTATGTATGTTGGCATGTACGTATGTATATATGTGCATGTATGTATGTTTGCATGTTTTTATTTTTGCACGTATGTTTGCATGTATGTTTATATATATGTGCATGTATGTAATTATGTTTGCATGTATTTATGCTTGCATGTATATTTGTGCATGCTTGTGTTCGGGTACTAATCAGTCTCAACCGGCAGGGATAATACGCTGAGTTCGTACGAAAGGAATCACACCACACAGAGTCTGGTACAAAGCTCCTCACTCAGCATCAGGCGTCACTGACTTATTTATTACACACATTTGTTCTATATCCCCTTTCTCCTGGGGGTGGGTACATGTTATCACACTTTTATAAAAGCACGTATCACTGTAAGCCTCTTGTTACTTTGTGTCATCCTTGGATAGGTTCACCCTTATCTGGTCCTTTAGATATGTCTTCATAGTTCGTTCATACCAGGAAGTGACTTAGTATTTTGTTAGTGCGTAGTCCCTGTTCAGGGGCCATCTTGCCACGTATACTTATCTAATCCTACTATTGCTTCATCACAATTATGTACACAACTCTATAGTCTATATTTTATTAAAGGAAGAAAATTATTATAAACATTAACTTCTGTCCACTCCATCCTTCACAGTCCCCCCTTTTATCATTATTTTCTTCATTTCTTAACCTAAGTGTGTCCGTGCTCTGGGAAAGGGGAGTAAAAGGATTTTTTCACCAGTTTGAGACGAGCCTCCCCTATTAGGAGACCCCCCTTTGTAGCTGGACTTAAAGAGTCGGTGCACACCCTACACTATCTATTCATCTTCAGAACAATAGTCTCGATAAAGGGTGGTTGTTTTCATGGATGGAGTTGGTAAAAGTCCTTCAATTTCTGAAGAAAACATAAAAGTGGGAGTTACTTCAGTTATAGTTTTAGTCATTAATTTCTTCATACATGGTAATACACAACAAGCAATAACTGCGAAAAGCACTAGAAAGATTAAGATTACAATCCCAATTTGGGCCAGAATTTTCTGCCATCCGGTTAACCATGAGAAATACTGATCCCATGGGTCTGTGAAACCTCAATTTCGTTTTAATTCCTCGGATAAAGAAACAATCTGTTTGATTGCCATGGTTACTTTGCCGTTTGGTCCTGTGTTATCTGGAATAAAAGTACGACAGGTAGTACCTATCATGGCACAAACGCCTCCTTTTTCTGCTAGTATCATATCAAGGGCCATACGGTTCTGGAAAGTCATAGTAGATGTGGGTCCTAACTGGTCAGCTAGACCTTGTAAAGCGTCCCTAGTATAGTTAACAAACCGTTGCTGGTTGTAATAGATATAATTTATCCAATCTACATTTTTGTTAGCTGTGATCATAGGGATTAATGATTCAAATCAAGCTGCTACCTGATCCCGGGCCTTGAATTCATCTGGGACCCCCCTTGGGACTCCTATAGCATCTATATACACATGGGGGTCAAAACTTCCTTTCAGATCTCTTTTTTCCCCTTGTAAATATGTGACTATTTTGAGAGATGGTCTCTTGGGTTTCTAACTGTATACCATTCAATACTCCTAAATATCTCTTAAAATTGTTATCAAGAATACAAAATATCTCCTATTTCTTATTTGGCTATTATTCATACATAATATCATCCCATCAGTTTCTTTTATTACAATCGTAGAGTTGAGCCTCTCCTTGTTGCATCTTTCATAAGTCTTATTTATCATTTCGTTTCTATTTTTACTGGTTGTATATTTCTGTCGATACTGTAAATCTGGTTCATAACAACAAAACCACAGCCCCGGCGTCTCTTCTTGTATGCTAATGTTGGCTGTTTTGTCTATGTGAAGGTACACAGTCCCTCCATGTGGTCCTTTTTTCCAAGTCCCTTCGGTTGTAGTCACATTTGTAGTATAACACGGGGCATTGGCCTTACATGTGTAGTTACCCTCCTTTCTATCCACTGTGGCATTCGCCCACCCTGTCCTGAACTGTTCCAGTGATTCTGTACTGATTACGTGTACAGGAGTAGCAGTTCTGCCTTTTTGTATAAGAGCACACGCAACAACCGCCGCAACAACCGCAAAGATCTTCATTCTTCTGGCTGAAGAACCTTTTTACAATGACTGGCGTGAATCCAGCTTGCCTTTCCTTCGAGCTTCACTGAGGTGCTTGTAACGAGTAGGACTTGAAAAGGACCATCAAATCTTGGGTCTAGACTTTTCCTCACGTGTCTTTTAACAACGACCCAATCTGCTGGTTCTAGCTTATACGTCAACTGAATCAGGACCTGGAATGGAAGCAAATACTTGTGCATGCACCTTGGTCAATTGTTTGTCAAGCGTTGATACATAATCTGTTAGTCTACCATACTGCATTTGGAGCACCTGTGGAAAATAACATCCTAATCTGGGAGCCGACCCAAATAAGATCTCATATGGGCTGAGACCTGTTCTTTTTGTGGGCGTGTATCTTACTGAGAACAAGGCTAATGGTAGACACTCGGTCCATGGTTTCCCGTTTTCTACCATTGCTTTTTGGATTTTCAATTTGAGAGTCCCATTTAGTCTCTCAACCTTCCCACTGCTTTGTGGATGGTATGGTGTATGTAGGGCTTGACTTATACCTAGAGCTGACAACACATGGTTCATGATTTCACCCGTAAAATGAGTTCCTCTGTCGCTCTCGATCACCTCTGGAACTCCATATCTGCACACCACCTCGTTGATCAGTTTCTTTGCTGTGGCTACGGCTGTAGCTTTGGTTACTGGAAAAGCTTCTGGCCATCCTGAAAAGAGATCAATACAAACAAGCACATACTCCTAGGTACCAACTTTGGGTAGTTGAATATAGTCTATCTGCAGTCTCTGGAACGGATATATAGGTCTGGGTGTGTGCTTCTGTGGTACTTTTACAGTTCTTCCAATATTATGTGTTGCACAGATCATGCATCCTTGTGTAAAACTGCTGGCCATCACACTAAACCCTGGGGCATACCACACCTTGTTTACCAAGTCCATCATTGCCGTTTTTTATTGGTGTGTCTCTCCATGTGTTATCTGGGCCATCATTGGGAACATTGTCTTAGGCAGGCACAGTTTATTCTGGCATTGCCAGAGGCCATCTTTTCGTAGCGTTGCTCCTTGGGCCGTCCACTTGTCTTTTTCTTCTTTTGTTGCTTGTCCTTGAAGTTTTTTGCCGTAGTTCCGGGCTTACAGCTGGTCTTGTTTCCTCTGGATCTTTTATCTGACATACGGCTGCTAACACGGGTAGCTTCTGTGCTGCTTGCTTTGCCGCTTCGTCTGCCAGGGCATTTCCTTTTGTCTCTGGTGAACTCACCTTAGTGTGAGCTTTTATCTTTACTACTGCTACTTCTGTGGGTAACATCAGGGTCGCCATCAAATATTTTACAAAGTCTGCATTCTTTACAGGTGTACCTGCAGAGGTCAAAAATTGTCTTGCCCTCCATATGGGGCCATAATCGTGTGCAATCCCAAATGCATATCGAGAGTCAGTGTATATATTTGCTGTCTTTCCTTCTGCATGTTGGCATGCTGCTGCCAGGGCCTTAAGCTCCGCTTCTTGTGCTGAGCGGGACGCTGGTAAGGAGGCTGCTTCTAGGACTACATCTTCGGTGGTTACTGCATATCCTGTAAGAAAAGATCCTTCTACAAAATACCTTGAACCATCCACAAAGAGTATTTAGGTCTGGGTTTTGGAGTGGGGTATCTTTTACATGTGCGAAGCCCACTGTTTCCTGGGCCATAAGGGCCATACAATCATGTTCATCAGTTTCAGACAAAAATTGTGACCATACTTTACCTACGTCTTCTCCCCCCTTGCTCCAAAGGCAGTAAGGTAGCTGGGTTCAATGTAGTACAGCGGTGTAAAGTAACCTGCTCAGGGAGAAGAAGCGCACAGGTTAATCTCAAATGTCTTGCAGTGGACAAATGCTTAGGTTGTACTTGAGTTAGAATAGCAGTAATATATATATCATGTGGTGGAAATGCCAGGACCAAATCTGAGGCCTTGTTTAACATTGAATTTACAGCAATGATAGCTCTCACACATGATGGGGAACCTCGGGCCACAGGGTCTAGTCTAGCTGAATAATATACTATCGGGCTCTGCTGTGGTCCATGACTTTGTGTGAGAACCGCAGTGTCATGTCCATTTTGTTCAGTACAGTACAAAGTATATGCTTGCGTAGAGGTACTCCATGGATTGGTGTCACAAGCCGCTACCAAACACAACTCCTCCTCATTCAGCTGATAATCCAGAATACTTTGAGAATCTCACTTTTATCAGGTTCTGCAAATACTTGATTAATACAAAAACAAATAAAAATAAAACATTCCCAAAAACTTTACATCAAATTAACAATGTCCAGACAAGTTTTGTTTTGCCTTCTCCCTCATCTAAATCCATAAAGACTCGTGTGAGTGACGTCACCTCGCCTCCTGTGTAACTTTGCTGGAGGGGGATGGTCTCTTACACATAAACCAAAATTGTACCTGATCAGTTCCTTCACCCTTCCCCCCTTTGTGGACTCTGCGAGAGTGATGTAGCAGAGTTCACAACTACATCTCAACATAACACTAATTTAACCCCTTGTAATGTACAACAGCCTGAAACAAAAATGACTTTTTCCTGACAAACATTTGATCTTTACAATGACATAACTCATGTGTGAAATCAAAAACAAAACAATTGTAGTTAGTTATTCAATAAAACAGAAAATATTATCTCTGATCACATTAATTACTGCAAACCAATAAACAGTATATAAAAATAGGGAACGGTGGGGGGCACATACATTTTCAAAACCCCGTGTCTCACAGTATCTGTAGTTTAATACATCTGAATTAACATCAAAACACATGAAATCTGATCACATCATAACACATAAATATCGTAACTTTTATAACCAACAGCGCTTGCGCAAAAGAGAAGAAATGTATTTCGGTTTGTAGACATTACTGATATATATATATCTCAGCAGTGCATATTGAGATCCCTCTGTCTCATCAGCCCTGCAGACTGCACCCAGTCAGCCCCCCTCCTCCTCCTCTCAAACACAGCACACTTTAGGGGGGAGGGAGGTCACAAACTCGCAGCTTCTCACAATCTTAACACTTTCAATGCCGGCAAAACAACATACGTATCTGCAATCATTTATCACACCATTGTACAGGAATTATCTACGTTAATGTTTAACCGTACAATCTGACGGCCACCATCTCTATATTATGATGACGTGTTGTTTCATCAGTGAACTAAAACTGGAACTTCTGTAAATAGAAAAAACACTACAAATGACAAAATTAACAAGGTGATTATTTCATACTGATTTGGTTGGGCCGGGCGTGGCCACATCCTACGGAGGGGGCTTATAAAATCCACCTTCTTGTGTGAGTACCGGATATAACGGAACAACAGGTTTAGGTGTACCAAGATGGCCTCCTGGGGCGGGGAGTGGTGCCGAAGGCGTGGCATATATGGGAGGATCGGGGCGTGGAAAGTGACATGATACACAATATTCAACTTGGGGCGGGTTCTGTTAACCACAACTGGGACACTCCCACGAAGTTAGAATTCCACCGTCGCCATTATAGGGCGGTGGCTGGACACGTTCTTTGTAATACACATATTTGATGATTTTACCCTTTCTGTCTCGTATTTCTTGCTCAGTAAACTTGTCTTTAGTTATGGCTATGGCTGTTCTTTGCCAAGCTAATGCTTCATCTAACTTTCCTTCGTCACTTAATCTTCCCTTGTTTTCCCTAAGAGCTGCAGCCCATTCTCCTGGTTGTAATCTTCCATCTATAAATATGCCACATATGTGCATAACTTTCTTACTATTTTCTACATTCTTCTTGCCTTCTCTTTTTTCTACTATCTCTTTTGCGGTTAATGAACCACATTCCTTTGCCTGTCTCTTTGTTTTAAACACATTAACCATACTGTTCTATATTTAACACCGTCCTGAGAATGAAACCTTATTCTCGATGTTTCTGAACACAAAACACAATTTTTATTTATTTATTTATTTTTTTTTTTAACACAATTATAACTGACTGTCTGTCTCTGTCGTCTTAATGGTATCAACCTATACCCTGCGACCAATTAAATTAAATTATTACACCTGTCGTCTTAATGGTATCAACCTATACCCTGCGACCAATTAAATTAAATTATTACACCTGTCGTCTTAATGGTATCAACCTATACCCTGCGACCAATTAAATTAAATTATTACACCTGTCGTCTTAATGGTATCAACCTATACCCTGCGACCAATTAAATTAAATTATTACACCTGTCGTCTTAATGGTATCAACCTATACCCTGCGACCAATTAAATTATCACACTTATACTTATCACCTATGCCGGCGAGACGCGACTATCTATACTATGATTCTTGGAACCACACAGCGGGTTAACTCTCTGTCGCTGAGAGTGTGGCCGGGATCGACTCCAAATACCTCGGTATCTTATCACCTGCTCACTCTCCCACACGGATAAGAGCCAATATTCATAAACATGAACTTAACCTTACCGTGTTTTATTTGAAGCTGATCAGACTTCCTGGGAGCGTGGCTGGTGATTCGATGTTGAGGCGTCTGGGGGTCGTCGATCACGGACACGGCTTATCCCTCGAGTGTGGCCCCACGTCGAGCGCCAAAATGTTCGGGTACTAATCAGTCTCAACCGGCAGGGATAATACGCTGAGTTCGTACGAAAGGAATCACACCACACAGAGTCTGGTACAAAGCTCCTCACTCAGCATCAGGCGTCACTGACTTATTTATTACACACATTTGTTCTATATCCCCTTTCTCCTGGGGGTGGGTACATGTTATCACACTTTTATAAAAGCACGTATCACTGTAAGCCTCTTGTTACTTTGTGTCATCCTTGGATAGGTTCACCCTTATCTGGTCCTTTAGATATGTCTTCATAGTTCGTTCATACCAGGAAGTGACTTAGTATTTTGTTAGTGCGTAGTCCCTGTTCAGGGGCCATCTTGCCACGTATACTTATCTAATCCTACTATTGCTTCATCACAATTATGTACACAACTCTATAGTCTATATTTTATTAAAGGAAGAAAATTATTATAAACATTAACTTCTGTCCACTCCATCCTTCACAGTTGTATATATATATATATATATATATATATATATGTATGTATGTATGTATCTATCTTTGCATGTTTGTTTGTATGTATGTATGTTTTCATGTGTGTGTGTATGCATGTATGATAGTTTGCATGTATATATGTATATATGTGTGTATGTTTGCATGTATGTATATTTGCATGTATATATGTGCATGCTTGTATATATGCATGTATGTATGTTTGTATATATGTATGTATGTATGTTTGCATGTATGTTTGTTTGTATATATGTCTGTATGGCCATGTATGATACTGTCTGTTGGCGCCCTGTATCTAAGTCAACTTCGCGGCAGGCTTCTATACATGGTATAACAGTCAGTATCACACATTAAACTGAATCTAAGCCTACGACATGTTTTATTTCATTTTTTATTTTTTTTCCAGGTTTTGTGTTTGGACTACGTCGGTTTCGAGGACTACTTAGATGACGTTTTTTTTTTCTACAATAAAATGGTTAATGAGGGTTGTGTTGGGGGTGCTTTATTTCAATAAAATATTTTATCTATATCTTTGTCTTTTCTTTTCAAATTTTATTACTACCACTTTAGTAATGGCCGCTGTCTGAGTGACAACATCCATTACTAAGGTGAGGCTTAGTGTTAGCCGGTGCAGAGGCTAACACTAACCACCATTATTACCCCGGTACCCACCACCACCAGGGGTGCCGGGAAGAGCCAGGTACGATCCAGTACCCGACCATCTGTTGTGATGGTCGGGCACTGGGGCGGCCGCAGGCTGGTATTATGAGGCTGGGAAGGGCCAAAAACTGTGGACCTTCCCACCCTTGTAATGCTAGGCTGCTGCTGCTGCTGTGTTGTATCTGGCTGGTTATAAAAGTGGGGGGGACCCCACATCATTTTTTTAAATTATTTATTTATTAATTTTTTATTTTTAAAAAAAAAGACATGGGGTTCCACCCAATTTATCATAACCAGCCACATACAACACAGTGTTATTAGCCTTGGAATGGACAAAACCAGTGGCCCTTCCCACCCATGTAATGCCAGACTGCTGTGGCCTTGTATATGGCTGGTTATTAAAAATGTGGGGGACCCGTCTATTGTTCAATTTGTTAAATTTAAAAAAAAAAACGACGTGGGGGTCCCCCCAATTTTTATAACCAGCCCGATATAACCCAGCAGCAGCAGCCTAGCATTACAAGGGTGGGAAGGTCCACTGTTTTTGGCCCTTCCCAGCCTCATAATACCAGCCTATGGCCGCCCCAGTACCCGACCATCACAACAGATGGTCGGGTACTGGATCGTACCAAGCTCTTCCCGGCACCCCTGGTGGTGGTGGGTACCGGGGTAATAATGGGTGGTTAGTGCTAGCCTCTGCACCGGCTAACACTAAGTACCGCCTTAATAATGGACGCTGTCAATCAGCCAACTGCCATTATCTAGGCACTAATAAAGTTTTAAAAAAAACACAAAGACAATTCTTTTTTATTGAAATAAGAAATCCCCAACAAAACCCTCGTTAACCATTTTATTAAAATTTAAAAAAACGTAGATCTACGCAGTAGTCCAACGAATCGAAGATGTAGTCCAATCGGTACATCAAAATCTGCAACAACATAAAAAAACAGTTATCAATGTGAACAATACCAATACGTCTACTCACCTACACACATATATACACGCACACACAAACAAACAAACAACCATACACAAACATACACATATATACACAAACACAACAAGATATACACACACACACACATAAACAGACAAACACACACACACACACACATATACACGAACTCACACATATACAAACAAAAACACACATATCCAAACACACATATACACGAACACACACATATACACAAACACACACACACACACACACACATATACACAAACACATATACACAGTTATACACAAACACAACAAGATATACACAAACACACACACACATAAAGAGACAAACACACACATATATACACACGCATATACACGAACTAACACATATACACAAACACATATACAAACAAAAACACACATACCCAAACACACACATACACAAACACACACATATACAGAAACACACACATATACACACAAACAAACACACACACACACACACACACACAAACATATACACAAACACATATACACAAACGTACCCATATATACACAAACACACACACATAAACACACAAACCCACACCCATATACACAAACACACATATACAAAAACACACACACACAAACATCTACACACAAACATATGCACAAACACATATGCACAAACAAACCCATATATACACACACACACACACACACACACACACACACACACATACAAAAACACACACCCACAAACATCTACACACAAACATATACACAAATACACCCATATATACACACACATATACACAAACATATACACAAACACATATACACAAACACACCCATATATACACAAACACACATAAACACACACACACATATACACAAACACATATAAAAACAAAAACAGACAAAGACACATACCCAAACACACATATATACACAAACACACACATACACAAACACACACATATATATATATATATATATATATATATATATACCGTGCGACTGGTGTCTCGCATGGTGTCTCGCCGTGCATCTACGGCGCATGCGCCGAGATGCGCGTTCACAAGATAAATGACATCCTTTCCTCAGGAAGGAGAGGATGTCATTACGCATGGGCGGCCACCGCTAAAGGTAAATAGCGGTGGCCGGGAACCTAGACAATGCGCAAGATACAAAGAGGGACCGACCTGGACTTCAATCAAGAATCGCAGGAAAACGACATCGCTGGGCGACGGACAGGTAATTAGAAAACTTCTTATTTTTACATGGAGATTAGGAAGAAAAAGCTGCTCCTCTGAACGGGCGCTCAGGTGTGGATTGTACTGGTATCTTCACAAAATCATCAGGGCCTGACGATTTTGTGAAGATACCAGTACAATCCACACCTGAGTGCCCGCTCAGAGGAGCAGCTTTTTCTTCCTAATCTGCATTACTTCAAAACCGCAAGGAGAGGAGTTCCTGATACGAATTCACCCTATGCGGTTATGGCTCCAGAGTAGAGATGAGCGAACTTTTCAAAAGTTCGGTTCGGCTAGTTCGCCGAATTTCACAAAAAAGTTCGATTCGGACCGAACTAGTTCGGACCGAACCTGTCACTTCCGTGCGCCGAGCATGCTACTGTCCAGGGTGCTGATAGAGTTAATGTGCTGCACTAACTCTTTCAGCAACCTTGACAGTACATGCTCGGCGCGCGGAAAATACAATTTAAATGTAATAAAAAAAAAATAATTATACGTTCGTACTTACATTCCTCCTGTTCGGCCTCCAGCGATGACGTTTCATCCCTTTCGCCGCTGCAGCCAATCACAGGCTGTAGTGGCGGTCACGCACGTCAGGATGACGCTTCATCCCACGTGACCGCCTCTGCAGCCAATCACAGGCTGCAGCGGCGACATGGATGAAACGTCATTGCTGGAGGCCGGACAGGAGGAAAGTAAGTATGAACGTATTATTATTATTTTTTGGCATGTATGTATGTTGTCATGTATGTATGTATGTATATATGTGCATGTATGTATGTTGTCATGTATGTATGTATGTATGTATGTATATATGTGCATGTATGTTTGCATCTATGTTGGCATGCATGTATATATGTGCATGTGTGTATGTATATTTGCATGTATATATTTGCATGTATGTATGTATGTATGCATGAATGTATGTATGTTTGCATGTATGTATGTTTGCATGTATGTATGTTTGCATGTATGTATGTTTGCATGAATGTATGTTTGCGTGTATGTATGTTGTCATGTATGTATGTATGTATGTATGTTGTCATGTATGTATGTTTGCATGTATGTTGGCATGTAGGTATGTATGTATATATGTGCATGTTTGTATGTATATTTGCATGTATATATTTGCATGTATGTATGTATGTATGTATGTTTGCATGTATGTATGTATGTATGTATGTATGTATGTATGTTGGCATGTATGTATATATGTGCATGTATATTTGCATGTATATATTTGCATGTATGTTTGCATGAATGTATGTTTGTATGTATGTATGTATGTTTGCATTGTATGTATGTATGTATGTATGTATGTTGTCATGTATGTATGTATGTTGTCATGTGCATGTATGTTTGCATGTATGTATATATGTGCATGTTTGTATGTATATTTGCATGTATATATTTGCATGTATGTATGTATGTATGTTTGCATTTATGTATGTTTGCATGAATGTATATTTGCATGTATGTATGTATGTTGTCATGTATGTATGTATATATGTGCATGTATGTTTGCATGTATGTATATATGTGCATGTTTGTATGTATATTTGCATGTATATATTTGCATGTATGTATGTATGTTTGCATGTATGTATGTATGTATGTATGTTGTCGTGTATGTATGTATGTATGTATGTATGTATGTATGTTTTTATTTTTGCATGTATGTTTGCATGTATGTTTATATATATGTGCCTGTATGTAATTATGTTTGCATGTATATTTGTGCATGCTTGTATATATGTATGTATGTATATTTGCATGTTTGTATGTATGTATGTTTTCATGTGTGTGTGTGTATGCATGTATGTATGATAGTTTGCATGTATGTATGTATGTATATATGTGTGTATGTTTGCATGTATATATGTGCATGCTTGTATATATTACATAGTTACATAGTTAGTACGGCTGAAAAAAGACACATGTCCATCAAGTTCAACCAAGGGAAGGGAAAAGGGAAGGAAAAATTTCTACACATAGGAGCTAATATTTTTTTGTTCTAGGAAATTATCTAACCCTTTTTTAAAGCCATCTACTGTCCCTGCTGTGACCAGCTCCTGCGGTAGACTATTCCATAGATTCACCGTTCTTACTGTAAAGAAGCCTTGTCGCCTCTGCAGCTTGAACCTTTTTTTCTCCAGACGGAGGGAGTGCCCCCTTGTTTTTTGAGCGGGTTTTACAAGGAACAGGATATCACCATATTTTTTGTATGTGCCATTAATATATTTATATAAGTTAATCATGTCCCCCCTTAGTCGTCTTTTTTCAAGGCTAAATAGGTTTAATTCTTTCAATCTTTCCTCATAACTTAAATTCTCCATGCCCCTTATTAGCTTCGTTGCTCTTCTTTGTATTTTTTCCAACTCCAGGGCATCCTTTCTATGAACTGGAGCCCAGAACTGAACTGCATATTCTAGATGAGGCCTCACTAATGCTTTGTAAAGTGGCATTATTACATCCCTGTCCCGCGAGTCCATGCCTCTTTTAATACACGACAATATCCTGCTGGCCTTTGAAGCAGCTGATTGACACTGCATGCTGTTATTGAGTTTATGATTTACAAGTACACCCAGATCCTTCTCAACAAGTGAATCTGCCAGTGTAGCTCCCCCTAGGACATATGATGCATGCAGGTTGTTGGTACCCAGATGCATAACTTTACATTTATCTACATTAAACTTCATTTGCCAAGTGGACGCCCAAACACTTAGTTTGTTTAAATCTGCCTGTAATTCATGAACATCTTCCATAGTCTGAACTATATTACATAGCTTGGTGTCATCTGCAAAAATAGAAATAGTGCTATTAATCCCATCCTCTATATCATTAATAAATAAGTTGAATAATAGTGGTCCCAGCACTGAACCCTGGGGTACACCACTTATAACCGGGGACCATTCAGAGTAGGAGTCATTGACCACAACTCTCTGGATACGGTCCTTGAGCCAATTCTCAATCCAATTACAAACTATATTTTCTAAACCTATAGTCCTTAATTTACCCATTAGGCGTCTATGGGGGACAGTGTCAAATGCCTTTGCAAAGTCCAAAAACACTAAATCCACAGCGGCCCCTCTGTCTAGACTTCTGCTCACCTCTTCATAAAAACAGATTAGGTTAGTTTGACAACTTCTGTCCTTAGTAAAACCGTGCTGGCTGTCACTTATAATGCTATTTATTGTCACATAATCCTGTATATAGTCCCTCAATAGCCCCTCAAACATTTTCCCCACGATGGATGTTAAGCTTACTGGTCTATAATTACCCGGGGAAGACCTAGAGCCCTTTTTGAAAATAGGCACCACATTTGCCCTGCGCCAGTCCCTTGGCACTATGCCAGTCACTAGAGATTCTCTGAATATTATGAAAAGGGGGACAGAAATAACTGAACTAAGCTCTTTAAGAATTCTAGGGTGTAACCCATCTGGTCCTGGGGCCTTGTGCACATTTATTTTATTTAATTTAGCTTGGACCATCTCTACATTCATCCAATTCAGTATATCAACTGATATATTAACAGCACTGGCACCGGCTACATCAGCTGCTCCTTCTTCTGTTGTATATACAGAGCTAAAGAACCCATTTAGTAACTCTGCCTTCTCTTGATCCCCTGTGATCAACTCCCCATTACCATTATCTAGGGGTCCTACATGTTCAGACCTTGGCTTTTTTGCATTTATATGCTTGAAGAATTTTTTAGGATTTGTTTTACTATCCTTGGCCACCTGCCTTTCATTTTGTATTTTTGCTAATTTTATTACATTTTTACAGATTTTATTAAGCTCTTTATATTTTACAAAGGCTACAGCTGTACCCTCAGATTTGT
Organism: Rhinoderma darwinii; assembly: GCF_050947455.1. NCBI lineage: Eukaryota > Metazoa > Chordata > Amphibia > Anura > Rhinodermatidae > Rhinoderma > Rhinoderma darwinii. The sequence goes on from NW_027461777.1 coordinate 150,082, forward strand.
ATTTTTTAAATGCCCTTTTTTTGTCATGTATTGCCCCTTTCACAGAAGGTGTAAGCCATGTGGGGTTTAATTTGAGTCGTTTATACTTATTACCTGTAGGAATAAATTTTGCACTATAATAACTCAAAGTAGATTTGAAAATCTCCCATTTATCATTTGTTCCATTATTTGACATTAGTTCTTCCCAGTCTATATCCTGAATTGCAGCCCTCATCCTGGGGAAATTGGCTTTCTTAAAATTAAATGTTTTTGTCCTCCCAGCCTGCGTTTGTTTTTTACAGTATAGGTAAAATGTAACTATATTGTGATCACTGTTACCGAGGTTTTCACGAACATTGACATTCCCAACAAGATCTGCATTATTAGAAATGACCAGATCCAACAGAGCTTCACCTCTAGTCGGGTCTTCCACAAACTGGCCCATAAAATTTTCCTGCAACAGGTTGAGGAAATGTCTCCCCTTTGCAGTTGAAGCCGAACCATGACACCAATTAATATCCCGGAAATTAAAATCTCCCATTATCACTACAGTACCCGCCTGTGCAGCCCGCTCCATCTGTTTATATATCTGACCTTCCATCTCCTCAGTTATATTGGGGGGTCTATAGATTACACCAAAAGTAATTTTTTCAGTGTTTACCTCCCTTTCTAGTTCCACCCACAAGGTTTCAACCTCCTCACAGTCTTCACCCACTATTGTCTCTTTCACACTCGCCTTCATATCACTTCTCACATACAGACATACACCACCACCTTTCCTATTTGTCCTGTCTTTACGAAAAAGTGTAAAACCCTGTAGATTTACAGCCCAGTCATGTGAAGAGTCCAGCCATGTTTCAGCAACACCAACTATATCTATATTTTCTTCCAGTATCAAGGCCTCCAGCTCCCCCATTTTGCTTGCTAGACTTCTGGCATTTGTGAACACACACTTTAACTTGCCTGTCAGTTTTTCACTTTTATTATCAGAAATGTGATTTGACATTAATCGGTCCTTTTTATTTACACTGATGTTTTGTAACGAAAGGATCTCCTTATCTTGTTGTCTAGTCCTCTCCCCACATTCTGTATCTCCCCCCACCAATATAGTCTGACCCCTCTCTAACCTGGCTACCCCTTTTTTTTCTACATTGGCCTCCCTCCTCAGCCCTAGTTTAAATACTCCGCCACCCCAGCTAGAATTCTCTCCCCCAGCACAGCGGACCCCCTTCCATTTAGGTGCAAATCATCTGCAGAATACAGTTTGTACCCCAATGAAAAGTCAGCCCAGTGCTCTAGGAACCCAAATCCTTCTCCTCTACACCAAGACTTCAGCCATGCATTTAACTCCCTGAGCTCCCGCTGTCTTTCCTGTGATGCGCATGGCACAGGCAGTATTCCTGAGAATACAACCTTGGAGGTCCTTCCCTTCAGCTTGTAGCCTAGTTCTTTAAAATTATTCTTAAGGCTCCTCCACCTACCATTTATTCTGTCGTTGGTACCGACATGGACCACGACAGCTGGATCATCACCAGCCCCTCCCAGCAATTTGTCCACCCGTTCCACCACATGCCGAACCCTGGCACCAGGGAGACAGCAAACCATTCGGTTGAGGTGGTCTTGGCGACAAATAATTCTATCCGTCTTCCTGATTATAGAATCCCCTACGACTATCAATTGTCTTGGCTTGCCTGCATTACCATCCCGCCGACTACTAGCTGGGCTGTTCTCCCGGCTGTTAGGGAGATCAGTATCCACTAGGGCTGCCATTTCTGAGACTGACACCCTCGCATCATCACCCAACTTGGCAATTTTGCCTGGAATGTCAGAAACCGGATCGGCCTTCCTTGTCTTTGACCCCTTTCTACTGCCCCTAACTACATTAACCCAGCTACTTACCTGATCCTGCTCACCCATGTCTTCACCCTCCAGTTGTAACCCACTAACTGCATGCTCTGTGAGCAGCAAGCTCCGTTCAAAATTGTCTATCCTCCTCAGTGTTGCATTCTGCTCCTCCAGATCTCTAATACGAGCTTCCAGGTGAACAATATGCTCACATCTGCCACAGAGATATTCACCCTGGAACTCCGGCTCCAGTCGTGCATACATATGGCAAACTGTGCACCGAAGAAAACCTCCAATCTTGCTGTCCATTATCCCAGTTACAAAAAAAAAAACAGCGAACAGGTGTTAATCAAAAAGATAAAGAAGTAGAAGAGCACTTACTTGGGTTTTAACTCCTCTTTTGAACTCCGGTTTTTGGAACTCCACTTAATATACAAACCACTTGCAATTCAAGTCACAGAGCAGGCTCTACAGAGTAGTGAGGCCTGATTTATAGCACCTGGTTGCACCTGGTTGCAGCTAACCCCTCCCCCTTACTCAGCTACTCAGGAAACTGCAAGGGAAAAATAGTTACAAATTATGTCACTTTTGCAAACTTTGTAGCAAGCAAGCAATCAATACATATATCACATACAATGGCCCCCCACTTTGTCACACACAACACAGTAAATCAATCCGGTTTTTGGAACTCCACTTAATATACAAACCACTTGCAATTCAAGTCACAGAGCAGGCTCTACAGAGTAGTGAGGCCTGATTTATAGCACCTGGTTGCACCTGGTTGCAGCTAACCCCTCCCCCTTACTCAGCTACTCAGGAAACTGCAAGGGAAAAATAGTTACAAATTATGTCACTTTTGCAAACTTTGTAGCAAGCAAGCAATCAATACATATATCACATACAATGGCCCCCCACTTTGTCACACACAACACAGTAAATCAATCCGGTTTTTGGAACTCCACTTAATATACAAACCACTTGCAATTCAAGTCACAGAGCAGGCTCTACAGAGTAGTGAGGCCTGATTTATAGCACCTGGTTGCACCTGGTTGCAGCTAACCCCTCCCCCTTACTCAGCTACTCAGGAAACTGCAAGGGAAAAATAGTTACAAATTATGTCACTTTTGCAAACTTTGTAGCAAGCAAGCAATCAATACATATATCACATACAATGGCCCCCCACTTTGTCACACACAACACAGTAAATCAATCCGGTTTTTGGAACTCCACTTAATATACAAACCACTTGCAATTCAAGTCACAGAGCAGGCTCTACAGAGTAGTGAGGCCTGATTTATAGCACCTGGTTGCACCTGGTTGCAGCTAACCCCTCCCCCTTACTCAGCTACTCAGGAAACTGCAAGGGAAAAATAGTTACAAATTATGTCACTTTTGCAAACTTTGTAGCAAGCAAGCAATCAATACATATATCACATACAATGGCCCCCCACTTTGTCACACACAACACAGTAAATCAATCCGGTTTTTGGAACTCCACTTAATATACAAACCACTTGCAATTCAAGTCACAGAGCAGGCTCTACAGAGTAGTGAGGCCTGATTTATAGCACCTGGTTGCACCTGGTTGCAGCTAACCCCTCCCCCTTACTCAGCTACTCAGGAAACTGCAAGGGAAAAATAGTTACAAATTATGTCACTTTTGCAAACTTTGTAGCAAGCAAGCAATCAATACATATATCACATACAATGGCCCCCCACTTTGTCACACACAACACAGTAAATCAATCCGGTTTTTGGAACTCCACTTAATATACAAACCACTTGTATGTATGTTTGCATGTATGTATGTTTGCATGTATGTTTGTTTGTATATATGTCTGTATGGCCATGTATGATACTGTCTGTTGGCGCCTTGTATCTAAGTCAACTTTGCGGCAGGCTTCTATACATAGTATAACAGTCAGTATCACACATTAAACTGAATCTAAGCCTACGACATGTTATATTTCATTTTTTTTTTTTTACAGGTTTGGTGTTTGGACTACGTCGGTTTCGAGGACTACTTCGATGACAGTTTTTTTTTCTACAATAAAATGGTTAAAGAGGGTTGTGTTGGGGGTGCTTTATTTCAATAAAATATTTTATCTATATCTTTGTCTTTTCTTTTCAAATTTTATTACTACCACTTTAGTAATGGCCGCTGTCTGAGTGACAACATCCATTACTAAGGCGAGGCTTAGTGTTAGCCGGTGCAGAGGCTAATACTAACCACCATTATTACCCCGGTACCCACCACCACCAGGGGTGCCGGGAAGAGCCAGGTACGATCCAGTACCCGACCATCTGTTGTGATGGTCGGGTTCTTGAGTGGCCGCAGGCTGGTATTATGAGGCTGGGAAGGGCCAAAAACAGTGGACCTTCCAACCCTTGTAATGCTAGGCTGCTGCTGTGTTGTATCTGGCTGGTTATAAAAGTGGGGGGGACCCCACGTAATTTTTTTTAATTATTTATTTATTTTTCATTTTTTTTTAAAAAGACATGGGGTTCCACCCAATTTATCATAACCAGCCACATACAACACAGTGTTATTAGCCTGGGAATGGACAAAACCAGTAGCCCTTCCCACCCATGTAATGCCAGACTGCTGCGGCCTTGTATATGGCTGGTTATTAAAAATGTGGGGGACCCAACGTCTATTCTTAAATTTGTTAAATTCAAAAAAAAAACGACGTGGGGGTCCCCCCCATTTTTATAACCAGCCCGATACAACACAGCAGCAGCAGCCTAGCATTACAAGGGTGAGAAGGTCCACTGTTTTTGGCCCTTCCCAGCCTCATAATACCAGCTTACGGCCGCCCCAGTACCCGACCATCACAACAGATGGTCGGGTACTGGATCGTACCAAGCTCTTCCCGGCACCCCTGGTGGTGGTGGGTACCGGGGTAATAATGGATGGTTAGTGCTAGCCTCTGCAACGGCTAACACTAAGTACCGCCTTAATAATGGACGCTGTCAATCAGCCAACTGCCATTATCTAGGCACTAATAAAGTTTAAAAAAAAAACACAAAGACAATTCTTTTGTATTGAAATAAGAAATCCCCAACAAAACCCTCGTTAACCATTTTATTAAAATTTGAAAAAACGTAGATCTACGCAGTAGTCCAACGAATCGAAGATGTAGTCCAATTGGTACATCAAAATCTGCAACAACATAAAAAAACAGTTATCAATGTGAACAATAACAATACTTCTACTCACCTACACACACATATACACAAACACACATACACACATATAAACAAACACCCATATATACACAAACACACACACATAAACACACACCCATATACACAAACACACACATATACAAAAACACACACACACAAACATCTACACACAAACATATACACAAATACACCCATATATACACACACATATACACAAACACATATACACAAACGCACCCATATATACACAAACACACATAAACACACATCCATATACACACATATACACAAACACACACAAAAACACACACACACAAACATCTACACACAAACATATACACATACACCCATATATACACACACATATACACAAACATATACACAAACACATATACACAAACACACCCATATATACACAAACACACATAAACACACATATACACAAACACACATATAAAAACAAAAACAGACAAAGACACATACCCAAACACACACACTGTTTCTTTTAAATGCTGCTGGGGAACCCGCTCGATCCACTATATAAGGCTGCGCTATAGTGCAGCATTTAAAAGAAACAGGATCCTGACCTGTCCATAGAGTTTAAGGCAGCACAGAGTATTTCAGGAGATGAGCGTGCAGATTCAGTGCTGCTGTGAACTCTGCTCTTACCATTACGTAGCTCTCAGTCTGTTACCTCTCCTCCACTCCTGTCCTCAAGAACACCTTCACATGATTGGCACGTCACCACGTAATGGTAAGAGCAGAGTTCACAGCAGCACAGAGTATTTCAGGAGATGAGCGTGCGGATCTTGTGTGGGGTGGTGACTTGCCAATCATGTGAAGGTGTTATTGAGGACAGAAGTGGAGGAGAGGTAACAGACTGAGCTACGTAATGGTAAGAGCAGAGTTCACAACAGCACAGAATCTGCACGCTCCTCTCCTGAAATATTCTGTGCTGCTGTGAACTCTGCTCTTACCATTATGTAGCTCTCAGTCTGTTACCTCTCCTCCACTCCTGTCCTCAAGAACACCTTCACATGATTGGCAAGTCACCACGTAATGGTAAGAGCAGAGTTCACAGCAGCACAGAGTATTTCAGGAGATGAGCGTGCGGATCTTGTGCGGGGTGGTGACTTGCCAATCTTGTGAAGGTGTTATTGAGGACAGGAGTGGAGGAGAGGTAACAGACTGAGCTACGTAATGGTAAGAGCAGAGTTCACAGCAGCACAGAATCTGCACGCTCCTCTCCTGAAATATTCTGTGCTGCTGTGAACTCTGCTCTTACCATTACGTAGCTCTCAGTCTGTTACCTCTCCTCCACTCCAGTCCTCAAGAACACCTTCACATGATTGGCAAGTCACCACCGCGCACAAGATCAGCACGCTCATCTCCTGAAATACTCTGTGCTGCTGTGAACTCTGCTCTTACCGTTACGTGGTGACTTGCCAATCATGAAGGTGTTATTGAGGACAGTAGTGGAGGAGAGGTAACAGACTGAGAGCTACGTAATGGTAAGAGCAGAGTTCACAGCAGCACTGAATCTGCACGCTCATCTCCTGAAATACTCTGTGCTGCCTTAAACTCTGTGGACAGGTCAGGATCGTGTTTCTTTTAAATGCTGCACTGTAGCGCAGCCTTATATAGTGGATCGAGCGGGTTCCCTAGCAGCATCTAAAAGAAACAGGATGCTGACCTGTCCACAGAGTTTAAGGCAGCACAGAGTATTTCAGGAGATGAGCACGGCCGGCCACAGGCAGCCGGTCGTTTTTCCAAGCCGTGCTCCCATTATGCACACGACCGTAAAAACACCCGTTATTGCGGGTCGTAATTACGACCCGCAATAATGGGCTCATAGACTTCTGTTACCCACGGGTACCTTCCCGTTTTCTCACGGGAAGGTGCCCGTGCCGTTAAAAAAATAGAACATGTTCTATTTTTCTATTTTACGGGCCGTGCTGCTATAATTAGGGTATGTTCACACGACAGCGTCCGTAACGGCTGAAATTACGGGGATGTTTCCGCCTGAAAACATCCCCGTAATTTCAGCCGTAACGGCATGTGCAGGCGCTTGAACGGCGCGTCCATTACGGACGTAATTGGCGCTGCTATTCATTGGAGTCAATGAATAACGGCTCCAATTACGGCCAAAGAAGTGACCAGTCTCTTCTTTGACGCGGGCGTCTATTTACGCGCCGTCATTTGACAGCTGCGCGTAAATATACGCCTCGTGTGAACAGACAAACGTCTGCCCATTGCTTTCAATTTGCAGATGTTTGTCAGCGCTATCGAGGCGCTATTTTCGGGCGTAATTCGGGGCAAAAACGCCCGAATTACGTCCGTAATTAGTGCGTGTGAACACAGGGTATGTTCACACGCACTAATTACGGACGTAATTCGGGCGTTTTTGCCCCGAATAACGTCCGAAAATAGCGCCTCGATAGCGCTGACAAACATCTGCCCATTGAAAGCAATGGGCAGACGTTTGTCTGTTCACACGAGGCGTATATTTACGCGCCGCTGTCAAATGACGGCGCGTAAATAGACGCCCGCGTCAAAGAAGTGACCTGTCACTTCTTTGGCCGTAATTGGAGCCGTTATTCATTGACTCCAATGAATAGCAGCACCAATTACATCCGTAATGGACGCGGCGTTCAAGCGCCTGCACATGCCGTAACGGCTGAAATTACGGGGATGTTTTCAGGCGGAAACATCCCCGTAATTTCAGCCGTAACGGACGCTGTCGTGTGAACATACCCTTATAATGACAGCACGGCTCGCAAAAGCGGCCGGCTGCCCGTGGCCGGCCGTGCTCGTAATTACGAGTCGTAATTACGAGCACGGCCCGTAAAATAAAAAAATAGAACATGTTCTATCTTTTTAACGGCACGGGCACCTTCCCGTGAGAAAACGGGAAGGTACCCGTGGCTAACAGAAGTCTATGGGCCCGCTATTTCGGGTCGTATTTACGACCGTAATAACGGGTGTTTTTACGGTCGTGTGCATGAGGCCCCGTAATGACGGGTGGCTACATGTGTGCACCCGTCATTACGGCAGCGTTGCTAGGCGACGTCAGTAAATAGTCACTCTCCAGGGTGCTGAAAGAGTTAACTGATCGGCAGTAACTGTTTCAGCACCCTAGACAGTGACTACCGATCACAATATAGAGTACCTGTAAAAAAAAAAAGACGTTCATACTTACCGGGAACTCCCTGCTTCCTCCAGTCCGGTCTCCTGGCCGTTGCCTTGGTGACGCGTCCCTCGCGACATCCGGCCCGACATTCCTTGATGACGATGCAGCCCATGTGAGCGCTGCAGCCAATCACGGGCTGCAGAGGCCTCTGCAGCCAATCACAGGCTGCAGAGGCCTCTGCAGCCAATCACGGGCTGCCGCGTCAGAAAAGAAGGTCGGACTGGAGGAAGAAGAGGGACTCGTCCGCAAGACAACGACCAGGTACGTATGAAATGCTTTTTATTTTATTTTTAATCAGCAGCCTCTTTTCTCTATCAGTGATTGATAGAGATAAGTGGCTGCCGATTTGTATAATATTTTTGACCGGGTTCGGTCAAAATGGGTTCGGCCGAACCCGGTGAAGTTCGGATTCGCTGCGAACCGAACTTTTCCGGAAGTTCGGACCGAAACCGGGTTCGGTTGTCCCGGTTCGCTCATCTCTACTCCAGAGGCAAGCACAGTGTGATCGAGCGTGTACAAGCTACAAAGTCAAGTTGTGCTGGCGACATTGCACAACTCACCAAGGTGAGCTCCATTCATTAAGTTACTCACTATCCTACAAATACCAGAACGATATCACCTTAGAGGAGCGCCGTTTTCTCTCTTTTTTATCCCCCTTTTTATCTTAAGAATTATTTTTACATGGGGGAGCTTCATAGCTACATTTATCAACCTGGGAATAACCCTTTAAACTCTGTGGACAGGTCAGGATCCTGTTTCTTTTAAATGCTGCTGGGTAACCCGCTCGATCCACTATATAAGGCTGCGCTACAGTGCAGCATTTAAAAGAAACAGGATCCTGACCAGTCTATAGAGTTTAAGGCAGCACAGAGTATTTCAGGAGATGAGCGTGCAGATTCAGTGCTGCTGTGAACTCTGCTCTTACCATTACGTAGCTCAGTTGTACCTCTCCTCCACTCCTGTCCTCAATAACACCTTCACATGATTGGCAAGTCACCACGTAATGGTAAGAGCAGAGTTCACAGCAGCACAGAGTATTTCAGGAGAGGAGCGTGCAGATTCTGTACCCGTTGACACAGTACCCGTCAGTGCCACTAACCTGACGGATACAGGTTTTAGCACTAGATACAGCTGCTCTGTATTCAGGATATAAAGCAGCTGTATCTCAAAAAGTAAAAATAATTTTTACTAAAAAGTATTTAGAAAGTTGCACCAAACACACTGATACACTGTTTTATTAAAGAAAAGAAAATAATAAAAAAATTGTATCACCTCTCCTTAAACCCTTAATGACTAAGCTTGTTTGGACCTTAAAGACTTCAGGACCCAGCCTGTTTTGGCCTTCAGGACACAGACGATTTTTTTCAAATCTGACATGTGTTACTTCATGTGGTAATAACGTTTTAATGCTTTTAGCTATCCAAGCGATTCTGAGATTGTTTTCTCGTGACATGTTGTACTTTATGTTAGTGAAAAAATTTGGTCGATAAGTTCAGTATTTATTTCTGAAAAACACCAAAATGTAGACAAATTAGCCAAAAATGTAAATTTTTCTAAATTTAAACGTATTTGCCGGTAGTAATACCACACAAAATAGTTACTAGTTAACATTTCCCATATGTCTACTTTATGTTTGCATCGTTTTTTGAACGTCCTTTTATTTTTCTAGGACGTTACAAGGCTTAGAACTTTAGCAGCAATTTCTCATATTTTAAAGAAAATTTAAAAAGGCCATTTTTTCAGGGACCAGTCCAGTTCTGAAGTGGCTTTGAGGGCCTTATGTATTAGAAAATCCCCAGACGTCACCCCATTTTGAAAACGGCACCCCTCAAGGTATTCGAATTAGCATTCATTAAGTGTTTTAACCCTTTAGGCGTTACAGGAATTAAAGCAAAGTATCATTTCTAATACATTTTTTTTTTGTAACACAGAAGGTTTTACCAGAGAAATGCAACTCAATATTTATTGCCCATATTCTTCAGTTTTTGCCTCTAGTATGGTAATGGACTGAAACACAGGCCTCAGAAGCAAAGGACCACCCAGTGGATTTTGGGCCTCCTTTTTTTAGAATATATTTTAGGCACCTTGTCAGATATGAAGAGGTCTTGTGGTGCCAAAACAGTGGAAACACCCCAAAAGTTACCCCATTTTGGAAACTACAACCCTCAAGGATTTATCTAGGGGTATAGTTAGCATTTTAACCACACAGGTTTTTTTGCAGAATTTAGTGGAATTAGGCAGTGAAAATGAAAATCAACTTTTTTTCTGAAAAAGCATAGAAGTTTTAAATTTTTACAAGGAATAAAGGAAAAAAAAGAACCACAACATTTGTAAAGCAATGTCTCCCGATTACGACAATACCCCATATGTGGTAATAAACTGCTGATTAGACCCATGGCGGTGCTCAGGAGGGAAGGAGCGCCATTTTGATTTTGGAGCATGGATTTTGCTGGATTGTTTTTCGGTGCCATGCCGCGTTTGCAACGCCCTGGAGGGACCAAAACAGTGGAAACCCCCCAAGTTACCCCATTTTGGAAACACCCCTCAAGCAATTTTTTTTAGGGGTATAGTGAGCATTCAGACCCCACGGGTCTTTTGCAGAATTTATTAGAATTAGGCCATGAAAATGAATATCACAATTTTTTCCCACTAAAATGTTGATTTTTCTCATTTTCACAAGGGATAAAGGAGAAAAAAACAACCAATCTTTCTAAAGCAATTTCTCCCGAGTACGGAAATAGCCCACATGTGGTCAAAAGTGTTTTTTTTCATTAGAAATGAGTTAACCCTTTCAGGACTGATCCATTTTTTGCTTTCTTTTTGTTTTTCCCTCCCCACGTTCTTAGAGCCATAACTTTTTCTTTTTCGGTCAGTAGAGTAATGTGAGGGCTTATTTCTTGCGGGAGGAATTGTAGTTTCTATTGACACCATTTAAAGTACCATAAAATGTACTGGGAAACTGAAAAAAAATTATTTGCGGGCTGATATAGGAAAAAAATCTGATTTCCATTTTTTGGGTTTTAGTTTTTACTGCTTTCGACGTGCGGTAAAAACGAAAAATACAGCGATTTTGGCGGTTTAAATTATTTAAGTTTTTAACGGTGTTCACCGTGCGAGTTAAATAATGGTATATTGTAATAGTTCGGCCTTTTACGGACGTAGCGATACCAAGTTATTTATTTTTTACATTACTTTAGAAGAAAAATGGGAAAAGGTGTTTTGTTTTTTTAACTTTAAACTTTTTTCTTTCTCACTACTAATAACTTTAATTCTTCTACACATTTTATTAGTCCCCTTAGGGGACTTGAACCAGCGATCATTGGATCGTGGGTACAATGACTGCAATACTAATGTATTGCAGTATATTGTTATTTTTACAGGCTTCTGTAACCGCACGATCGCTGTTCCTGTCCGTTAGTCCTGGGTGTCAGCTGTAATACACAGCCGACACCCGCAGCGTATGGAGCGGGCTCAGCATGTGAGCCCGCTCCATACATCAACCCCCGCACCATGACATGCTATTAAGTCATAGTGCGCAAAGGGATTAATGCACAGCGGATGGTGTGAATATTGCAATTTTCCACTGATATGCAATTTTAGTGCATAATATGTTGTGCCCAGTTTGTACCACTGAAGACAAATACCTCATAAAACGTTAAGCGGGTTCAATCGGGTAAGGCGATGCCATATATGTGTGCGCAAACTGCAGTTTGTGCACGCTGCATGGCTCAGAAGGGAGGGACGCCATTTTGCTTTTGGAGCGCAGATTTTGCTTGGTTAGGCTGGGTTCACACGTGGCGGAATTCCACTTGAATCCGCAGCGGAGCCGTTTCTCCATTGACTTCCACTTATATTTAGAAGTGTTCGTTTAGACGAGGCGTAAAATTCCGCTGCGGAGCATAGGCTGCGGAGCGGAATTTGGTGTCTGCAGCATGCTCTGTCTGTTGCGGACCAGTGGCGGACTGGTTGCGGACTCATGGCGGAATTTCTCCATTGACTTCAATGGAGATTCTAAATTCCGCAATGAAGTTCGCAGCTGTCATGCACATGTTATGTGTGCTGCGGATGCGTCTTGCTTTTTTGACATGACATTTCTTCATTCTGGCTGGACCTATGTATTTCTAGGTCTACAGCCAGACTGAGGAAGTCAATGGGGCTCCCGTAATTATGGGAGCGTTGCTACGCGACGTCAGTAAATAGTCACTGTCCAGGGTGCTGAAAGAGTTAAGCGATCGGCAGTAACTGTTTCTGCACCCTGGACAGTGACTACCGATCCCAATATACAGCAACCTGTCAAAAAAATAGAAGTTCATACTTACCGAGAACTCCCTGCTTCTGTCTCCAGTCCGGTTTCCGAGGATGACGTTTCAGTCTAAGTGACGGCTGCAGCCAAACACAGGCTGCAGCGGTCACATGGACTGCCGCGTCATCCAGGGAGGTCGGGCTGGATGCCGAAAGAGGGACGCGTCACTAAGACAACGGCCGGTAAGTATGAAATTTGTTTATTTTCACTAGGGAAAGTGCTGGCCCTTCTCTCTATCCTGCACTGATAGAGAGAAGGGAAGCACTTTTCCCGCAGTCCGCAGCAGCTAGTCCGCATCAATTTACTGCACATTTTGGGCAGATCCGCCGCAGAATCTGCAACGCAGATTCTGTGCGGCATTGATGCGGACAGTTGCGGAGGAAATCCGCCACGTGGGGCCATGCCCTAATAGTTCTGTTTGGGATTTTGCTGGTATTTCAGTTTATAATGTGGGGGCATTGTTAATCTGTGCGGAGAACATCCGGGCATAATACGAGGGTATAATAATGCAGTAAATAAATAATAATTCATAGAAGTGTGGCCGTTGTCGATCTGATAAATGGCGCCTGATCTTATCCACTGTTGGAACACTCTGCACATTTTGCATCGGCATATTCTGAGAGCCAGAACTTTTTTATTTTTTCACCACCGGAGCTGTGTGAGGGCTTATTTGTTGTGGGGCAATTTGTACTTTTCATTGGTACCATTTTGGGGTACATGCAATTTTTTTGATCATCTTCTATTCAATTTTTTTGCAAGCCAGGTGACCATAAACAAGCAATTCTGACAATGTTTTTTAGTTTATTTTTTTGCGGCGTTCACCGTGTGCTATAAATGACAATTTTACTTTATTCTCTTTTTTCTTTAATCACTTTTTTATAAAATAAATAATTTTTTTGTGTCACCATATTCTGAGAGCCATAACTTTTTTTATTTTTCATTCAAAATAGCTGTGTACGGGCTGGTTTTTTGCGGGACGGGTTGTAGTTTTTATTCGTACTATTTTCGGGAACATGCGACTTTTTGATTATCTATTTTGGAAGGGGTGGTGACCAGAAAATAGCGAGTTTTTTATTGATTTTTTTTTGGGGTGTTCATCGAGCGAGAAAAATAACATTATAGTTTTATAGTTGGGGTCGTTATGAACGCGGTGATACCAGATATGTGTACTTTTTTTAACGTGTTCATTTTTTTCCTATAATTAAATTCTTATTATAGGAAAAAAGCAGTGTGTGTTTATATAACTTATAACTTTTATTTTTACACTTTTTTTTAAAACATTTTTATTACTGTTTTTTTATTTTTTCACATGTCCCACTACGGGACATTTAGACTTGCAGCTTTGATCGCTACTAGAGTATATTACACTAGCTACGTAGTGTAATGTATTCTAACTGTCATTGTGATGTGACAGTCGCACTGACAGGAAGACTCGGTGGACCGGCCGGGGGCTGCTCCTCCGAGGCTTCCGTACATGTCAAACCGGAGGTCATTGTCTGGCCTCCGATTGCCATGACAAGCATCGGCTGCCCCCACAATCACTTTGTGGGGGCTGCCGATGTGCTTCAAACCCCTTAAATGTGGCAAACGCAATCTGTCGCGGCATTTATGGGTTAATTGCCGAAATTAGCGGCGATGGTACGCTGACAGGCAAGACTGGAGTGTCAGCTGTCGGGGACAGCTGACCTCCCGGTTCCCGGACACTGTCCGTTAGGACAGTGTGCGTTGGGAACTACTCCACAACTGTACATCCTGATGCGGGAAGCAAGCCCTCTACAGGGCGTACAGTTGCGGCGCAGCGCGTGAAGAGGTTAATGACCAAGCCAGATTTGTCAAATCTGGTATGTCTGAATTTATCAAAGAATAACTCTGCAATAGTTTTGCATATCCAAGGAATTCTGACATTGTTTTTTCGTCACATGTTGTACTTTATTTTAGTGGTAAAAGTAGACTGATACGATTTGCGTAAATTAATGAAAGAATACAAAAATGTATGACATTTTGTAAAAATTAACATTTTTCCCTATTTGGAACTTGCAATATGTCACATATGTGTACTTACATACTGTACATTTTTTTAAATTAAATATATATTTCCATCTCTTTACTCTATTTTGGCAGCAATTTTGAAAAAATAAAATACATTTTGAACAATTTAGAAGAATTATAGATGTAATAATAATTTTATACATTTTGTTTTCCTGCTCCAAGACAGGTTTTCAGGGCCTCATAGGGGTCAGAATGACGGAAACCCCCACAAATGACCCCATTTTTAAAACTTTACCTCTTAAGGTATTTATCTAGGGGTTGTAGTGAGTATTTTGACCCCACAGTTTTTTGTAAGAACTCATGCAAAGCAGGTGAAAAAAAAATAAAATTCCACTTTTTCCACCAACGTGTTATTGTAAAGACAGATTTATTTGTAAAGCGAACATGAGAATGAAGAAACACACCCCAAAATCTATCACACTGTTTCTCCTATTTTCATAAATACCCCCATTGCGGCCCTAATACACTTGCCTGAATACACGGCAGGGCCCAAAAGGAAGGGAGCACCTGGAGGCTTTCAGGACACATATTTTGCTTGAAAATGTTTTAGTCCCCACCGCATATTTGTAGAGGCTTTGAGCTGCCAGACTGATAGAAACTCCTCATAAATGAACCCATTTAGAAAACTAGACCCCCTTAAGGTATTTATCTAAGGGTGTAGAGAGCATTTTGACCCCACAGTTTTTTGCTAAATTTAATGTAAAGCAGGTGGAAAAAAATAAAATTCCACTTTTTCCACAAATGTGTCATTGTAAAGACAGATTTCTTTGTAAAGCGAACATGAGAATGAAGAAACACACCCCAAAATCCATCACCCTGTTTCTCCTGTTTTCAAAAGTACCCTCATTGTGGCCCTAAAACGCTGCCTGGACGCATGGCAGGGCCCAAAAGGAAGGGAGCACATGGAGGCTTTCAGGGCACAATTGAATAAATTCTCGGCCCCATATCATGCATTTAGAGGCATTGAGCTGCCTGAACAAAAAAAAAAACACCCAGAAATGACCCCATTTTAAAACTAGACCCCTAAAGGTATTCATCTAGTGGTGTAGTGAGCATGCAAAAGAGAAGTGAAGCTGTGTATTCATAACGGATGCATGTCGCTATAGACGTATTTGCCTGTACTTATGACCATATCTTGCTAAAGAAGCAGTTGTCCCTCATCTGTGCCATTATGATGTCATTGTGGACAGAATTCTGTCCTAATATAAAATCAGTCAGAGAGGAAAAAATAAACTATACTGGAGTGACGGGCAATATCTTCAAACAAAAAGGGAGGAAAATTTATTCAACTATGTTGCAAACTCGAGTCTGTTCACTGAACACCTGCGCGGCTGTCATGACAAGGTTTTTTTTTTTCAGTGACTGGTTGTACAACGTCTCTTTAGCTCCATCAATCCCTATATGAGGGATGAACGTGCCAAGTGACGCGGTACACCATAACAGGCCCCTGCCCGGCAAGGTAGGAACCGCTATGTGCACAAAACAACCAACGGTTAAAGTATATATAAAGGGGCAGTGTCCAAAACCATCTATAGGAACAGTAAGGGTATGTTCACACAGGCGATTTTCAGCCGTTGTTCGAGCCATAAATGCCCCAAAAAACGGCTAAACATGCGGGGGCTGAACGCCTCCAACGTTCCGTTCCCACGGGGCGTATTTTACGCGCCCGTTTTTAAAGACGGCCGCGTAAAATAAAGCCTCGTAAAAAGAAGTGCATGTCACTTCTTGAGCCATTTTTGGAGCCGTTTTTCATTGACTCAATAGAAAAACAGCTCCAAGAACGGCCGTAAAAAACGCCGCAAAAAACGCAAGTTGCTTAAAAAACAGCTGAAAATCAGGAGCTGTTTTGGCTTGAAAACAGCTCCGTATTTTCAGACGTTTTTTTTAAGCGTGTGAATATACCCTAAAGGATCCCCAAAATGATGTCAGTATTTCCAGAAGCATTGTCGTGTGCAGGAGGTCCTGCGAAAACCCAAATGTAGTAAAGCCCATAGTGTATTGATTAGGAACAGCTTGATTATTAGTGATCCTCCAAATAAAAAAAAAAGATCATGCCCGTATCACCAATTAGAAATATTAATAAAAATAACAGCTTTGTTCAAAAGAAACAAAATGATCTAAAATATGAAAGGGTTAAAATATTTTCTGAATAAATAAACTCTACTACCTCTCCCAAAATAATTCCTCCCCACTTGGAAAGCTCACAAACTAAAATGAAAATATAAATTAAAATTGAGTTGAAATGGGCACATCGGGCAGTAGAAGCGACTATCCCTCCTCCTTCCATGCTTACTGGAAATCCGGCACCTTTTTTCGGGGATATCTTTGCGTCTCGGTGGAAGGGACGGGGTGAAGAAAATGGCGCTCTGCAAGACTTTGCACATCGTCAGACTTGTAGGGTTATGCAGGGTCATTGGAGTAAAATAGGAGACGCTCAATAACCTCCTCCTGGAACTGGAGCAAGGTGAGCGTTCCTTGTGTTTTTTTATAAAGTACAAACTCATTATAGGTAGTGATCTGAATTAGGTAGATTGCTACCTTTTTGTACCAGGCCCTGGTCTTCCGCTTCACTAAATACAGTTGAAGCATCTGGTCCGACAGATCTACACCCCCATGAATTTATTGTACTCTGTCACACAGACAGGCCTACGCTTTTCCACGATGGCCCCCTCTCTCTAACAGCCACCGTGGTGCCTGGATGCATAGTGGACAACATATAGATGTCCTTCTTCTCATTCCACTTTACTACAAGTAACTGCTCGCTTACCAGTGTGAATGACGCCCCCCTTTCCACACGTCTGGACACCAATTGCTTTGGAAATCCCACCCTGTTTTTATGGACTGTTTAGCAGGCCCCTGTATTTGCAGCATGGAGGGATTTAAAAAGGGGGACACTACTATAAAATTATCAGTGTAGACGTGGTACCCTTGGTGCAGGAATGGCACCATTAGGTCCCACACAATTTTGCCGGATGTACCAATTGTCTATGGGCAGCCTGGGGGATTAATTTGGCGGTCTTTGCCT
Source organism: Rhinoderma darwinii (assembly GCF_050947455.1). Classification (NCBI taxonomy): domain Eukaryota; kingdom Metazoa; phylum Chordata; class Amphibia; order Anura; family Rhinodermatidae; genus Rhinoderma; species Rhinoderma darwinii. The sequence continues at coordinate 167,662 of NW_027461777.1, forward strand.
TCATAGATCAAGAAACCACAGGTGTAACCTGCTGTGCTCTCGCACACTTTATATAGTTTAACGCCATATTTTGCACTTTTGGAGGGGATGAACTGCCGGAATGAAAGACGGTCTTTGTAGCTAATCAGGGATTCATCCACCGATAAATTTTGATCTGGTGTGTAGGATTTGAGGAAAGATTCTTGTAGGAGGTAAATTAAAGGCCTCAATTTATTAAGGCGACCGTAGCTTGGGTAATTTCTTTGGGGGACTTGGGAGGTATCTGTAAAATGCATGAAGCGCATTATAGATTCATATCGGTATCGGGACATAAATGCTGCAAATACAGGGGTAGTGTGGACAGCTCTTGATGCCCAGTAGGAGCGGATAGTTGTTTTTTTGACCAACCCCATATTTAGAGTTAGGCCTAAAAAAAAATTAAGCTCAGGGACACTAGTAGGGCTCCATGATGAGTAGATGGATGTGGGTTTCTGTGCAATAAACTGTATTGCATAGATATATGTCTATTGGACAATTAACTCCAGGACTTGGTCACTGACAAATATGTGGAAGAAGTGCAAAGGGGTATAATTAGCAACATCCACATTTATTCCTGGGATTGCTGACAGTTGCGGGACCTGGGAGGGGGGGAATTAAATTGCAGGATCCCAGAACATGGGACGCCCTGCACCACTTGGCCCTGCACCGGGGATTTGACAGCAACAATTGTCATTTCAGCCGTAAAAGCCAGCTAGCGTGTGAACATACCCTCAGACGTTGCCACCACCATAGGGCCTGGGGTCCAGAGGTAGAAGTATAACTTGAGCCGTCACTGTCTGAAAAAAGTTCCACCTCTGAAGCAGTCGGTGTGGCTGCCTGAACTCCCGGAGCATAGCAAGGTGTACGCTTGCTCCACAGTAAACCTTCTCTGAGCCATTATTTAGGTAGAACTGTAACCATTAGGCTACTACGTTTTTTTACGTTTTTTTTGTCTAAAAAACATTTTCTTTTTTCTTGGTATTTTTTTTCAAACTAAGAAAAAAAAAAAAAAGCTTATCACTAGGTAGATAAATAGATTCCTTAATCCAGAGCAAAAAAATATATGTAAAACTGGCTGATCACTTGTGCTCACACAGGGGATGAGGGGGCACAAATGGGGTGATCAGGGGGCACAGACATGAAAAGTTTGTGTTTTTTTCACTTTACTTCATTTGTACAGCTCAGGATTTGGTTATAGTGTCTCTCTCTTCTCTCACAGATCAACTACAGTGAGGGGAGAGGAAGACACAGCCAATGTCCTGGTTGTATTTTCTAAACAGACTGACATAGATCACTGCAGGGACCACTCAGATTGATCCCTGGCTGTTACTATTTGCCATATGCTGCCACAGGCAGCATTGGCAATATACAAACGGCGCATACCGTTATCAGGGACAGGGTGGTGGGCGAGGGTCTAATAGGTGCTGGCCCTTATTTTTACTATTTCTCTCTTTTCTCACAGAATATATTCTTAATATAAAACTTTTGACATGTCATAGTGATATGTCAGACTTTTTAATCGGTGGGGGGTCTGAGCACTGAGACCCCCACCGATCGCTAAAGTGAAGCGGCAAAAGCACTCGATTGAATGCTGCGCCGCTTCGTTTCTGATCGTCATTCCTCGGAGTGGTACACCACTTGCTCGGCTTTTCGAGAAGAGCAGATCAGAAACTAAGCGGCACAGCGGTCCTTCTGCCACTTTGTTATAGCGATCCATGGGGGTCTCAGTGCTCGGACCCCCACCGTTCAAAACTTCTGACATTTCACTATGACATGTCAGAAGGTTTTTGGTAGTTTAGTTACACTTTAAAGGGGTTTTCTCATGAGGGACATTTATGACATATCCTGTAGATCCTGTCAGATAGATGTGAGTCCCACCTCTGGGACCTGCACCGATCTCTAGAACCGGGCCCCCTAAACCCCGTTCTACCTCTTTCTGCTCTTGCCACCTCCCAGCCTCTTCCTGACTTCATGGACTTTCCGTATCCCTCTGTAACTTTCCATAATTCTCATAGTAGTGAATGGCAGTTACGGAAGCAGCGTAGCATGCGAGCTACGCTGCTTCCGTAACTACCATTCGGTTCTATGGGACTTACGGAAACAGTGTAACTCAGCAAACTATGCTTTTTTTTGTAACTCCCGACCTTGAAGTCAGGAAATGGCCGGGAGGCAGCGAGAGCAGAAAGAGGTAGAACAGGGTTTAGGGGGCCCCGTTCTCAAGATAGGTGCGGGTCCCAGAGGTGGGACCTCTTTGGCCACTTTTGACCTTCCTGACAGAGCCCCATTTTTCAAATCTGACATGTTTGACTTTATGTGGTAATAACTTCGGAATGCTTTTACATATCCAAGGGATTCTGAGACTGTTTTGTCGTGACACATTGGACTTTATATTACTGGCAAAATCTGCTCCATACATTCAGTATTTAATTGTGAAAAACACAAAAATTTAGCGAAAAATTGCAAAAATTTGCATTTTTCGAAATTTAAATGTATCTGCTTGTACGACAGGCAGTTATACCACACAAAATAGTTGCTAATTAACATCCCCCATATGTCTACTTTAGATTGGCATTGTTCTTCTGAACATCCTTTTACTTTTCTAGGACGTTACAAGGTTAGAACTTTAGCAGCAATTTCTCACATTTTCAAGAAAATTTAAAAAGGCTATTTATACAGGGGCCAGTTCAGATGTGAAGTGGGTTTGAGTCCCTCATATATTAGAAACCTTCATTCAATAAGTCATCCTATTTTAAAAACTTCACCCCTCAAAGTATTCGAAATAGCATTTAGAAAGTTTCTTAACCCTTTAGGCTGGGTTCACATGACCTATTTTCAGACGTAAACGAGGCGTATTATGCCTCGTTTTACGTCTGAAAATAGGGCTGCAATACGTCGGCAAACATCTGCCCATTCATTTGAATGGGTTTGCCGACGTACTGTGCAGACGACCTGTAATTTACGCGTCGTCGTTTGACAGCTGTCAAACTACGACGCGTAAATTGACTGCCTCGGCAAAGAAGTGCAGGGCACTTCTTTGCAACGTAATTTGAACTGTTCTTCATTGAACTCAATGAAGAGCAGCTCAAGATATACGAGCGTCACAGCGTTACGAGGAGGAGCATTTACGGCTGAAACGACGCAGCTGTTTTCTTCTGAAAACAGGCTGTCATTTCAGCCGTAAAAGCCAGCTAGCGTGTGAACATACCCTCAGACGTTTCACAGGAATTAAAGCAAAATAGAGGTGACATTTACAAATTTCATGGTTTTTTTCAGAAAGTATTACCAGAAAAATGCAACTCAATATTTATTGCCCAGGTTCTGCAGATTTAGAAAATATCCCACATGTGGCCCTAGCGTGGCTTCTTTGGGCGAATATATTTTAGGCACAATGTTTGAAGGAAATTATCTAGGGGTATAGTGGGCATTTTGACCCCACAGGTTTATTGCAGAAATGATTGGAAGTAGGTGATGAAAATGAAAATCTACATTTTTTCAAAGAAAATGTAGGTTTAGCTAATTTTTTTCTCATTTACACAAGGACTAAAGGAGAAAAGGCACTGCAAAATTTGTAAACCAATTTCTCCCGAATAAAACAATGTGGTTGAAGGGAAAGAGCGCCATTTGGCTTTTGGAGCTCAAATTTAGCAGGAATGATTTGCAGAGGCCATGTCACATTTGCAAAGCCCCTGAGGGACCAAAACAGTGAAAACACCCAAAAACTAACTCTATTTAGGAAACTACACCCCTTGAGGAATTCATCTACGGGTGTAGTGAGCATTTTGACCCCACAAGTGTTTCATAGAATTTATTAGAATTGGGCAGTGAAAATAAAAAGACGTAGATTTAGCTAAAAAATTTTCATTTTCAAAACAAATAAAGGAAAAAAAGAACCCCAACATTTCTAAAGCAATTTCTCCCGAGTATGGCAATACCCCATTTGTGGTCATAAACTGCTCTTTGGGCACACAGTAGGGCTCACAAGGGAAGGGGCGGCATTTGGATTTTGAAATGCAGATTTTGCTGGATTGGTTTCTGGTCGCTATGTCGCATTTGCAAAGCCCCTGTGGGTCCAAAACAGTGGAAACCCCCCCAGAAGTGATCCCATTTTGGAAACTACACCCCTCAAGGTAATCAGCTAGTGGTGAAGTGAGCATGTTAACCCTGCCGGTGTTTTGCAGAAATTAGTGTGCACTCGATGTTTCAGAGTGAAAATGGGATTTTTTTCTATAGATATGCCAATATGTGGTGCCCAGCTTGTGCCACTATAACAAGACAGCTCTCTAATTAACCCCTTCCCGACATTTGACGTATCCATACGCCAAAGTTGGGTAGGGGAAGTATGGAACGAGCACACAGAGTGAACCCGCTCCATACGATGCCGGTGTTTGCTGAATGTTACAGAGTAAAGAGCGGCATCTCGCTCGAGCCCGATCCCGCTAGTTTATCTCGTTAAATGCTGCGGTCAATAGCAACCGCAGCACTTAACTCATTAGAAAGAGGGGGGCGACCCCCTCTAACAGCTCATTGTGTCTCCCACAACGCAATCGCACGCGGGGGGGGGGGGGGGCGATGGTTTCTATAACTGCCTATGGGCCTATTGAAGGCCCCCAGGTCCGCCGTCTTTGTGCACCTATTAAGCCCTTACATAAGTACTTACATTAGTATTGCAGTATATTGTGCAAGCGATCTGACGATCGCTGGTTGAAGTCACCTAGGGGGACTAATAAAAAAAAGTAAAAAGGAGTTAAACAAAGTTGTTTTTTTTTATGTAAAAAAAAAGAAAAAAAATTAAAAGTGCAAAAAAAACCCCTTTGCCCATTTTCCCCCTAGACAGAGGCGTAGCTAGGTTCTCCTGCACCCGGGGCAAAGATTCAGCTTGGCGCCCCCCCCCCCCCAAACTCTTTCGCGACATTTCCTTCCCACTCACAATGTTTGCTTAATCAACCAATCAATGAGGTGTAACTTTTTTTTCACTTTTATTTTAATGTAACTGGAGCATAAAGCCATTTGTACATTTTACAAGCAGTATAGTTCTATGTGCGGTCCTTGTTTTGCGGATCCGTGATATGCAGCCGTATAAATGGCAACGGTTGTGTGCTTGAGGCCTTGGGCCTCATGCCCACTTCAGTTTTTTTCATCAGGGTGCTATCCGTTGTTTGAACTGATAGCACCCTGACAAATTTATTTCAATAGGTCCATGCACGCTTCCATTGTTTTAACGCAACCGTGCCGCCGTTCCCTCAAAAATAGGGCAGGTCCTACTCCTGCCCGTTTTTGACGGAACAGTCTCTGCATTTGCATTGATTTGGTCCGTGAAACAACGGACTGTACACGGAAGCCATCCGTGTGAGGTCCGTGATTCACGGAAACCGTCATTAGCGGCAGTACAACGGCCGACGGAAGTGTGCATGAGGCCATACAGTCAAATCCTTCCTCCCCACTAAAACAGATTATACAGAATCCCCTCACCCAACTTATTTATATGCATACTCACACACCTCCGACACAAAAACGATTTATAAACACACTCACACACCTCCACACACACCTCCACACACACCTCCACACACACACACACACACACACACACACGCGCGCACGCACACACACACACACACACACACACACACACACACGCGCACGCACACACACACACACACCTCCACGCACCTCCACACACACACACACACACACACACACACACCTCCACACACACCTCTCCACACACACACCTCCCCCACACACACACACACCTCCACACACCTCCACACACACAAACCTCCACACACACACACTTCCACACACACACACCTCCACACACACACACACACACACACCTACACACACGCACGCACACACACACACACACACACACACACACATACACACACACACACACACACCTCCACTCAGACATACACACACACACACACACACACACACACACACACCCCTCCACACACACACACACCTCCACACACACACCTCCACTCAGACATACACACACACACACACACACACACACCCCTCCACACACACACACACACACACACACACACAGACACACACACACACACACACACACACCTCCACACACACCTCCACACACACAGACACACACACCTCCCCCTACTTGCACATACACAGCTGTACTTATCAGTTCGGAGCTCCGTGGTGGGATCTTCATGTTTTGAGGGGTCACACGTTGCAGGCAGGAGAAGAGCTGTGGGTAAGACTGCTCCTCCCCAGCCCTCTCTTCCTCCATCCTCCCTGCTTGTCTGTCTGCTAGCTGGAGCTGAACACTTCAATGGTGTTCTCCTCACAGGCAGAGTGTATGGCCGGCTGCATTATATGACGTCACATGTGACGTATAATGCAGCTGCCCGGAGCACACACACACACGCTCTGCCTGTGCAGGAGAACATCGTGCATACATTACACAGCTCCCACTCCTGTCCCATGTGCTGCCCATGGCACTAAATGTCTATGGGGGTATCGGCCCGGAGGGCACATGCCTCCACTCCCCTGGTCGGCGCCCCCCCTTCCTTCCGTTGTAGTTGCGTCTGGGGCAGGGGCGTAGCTAAAGGCTCATGGGCCCCGATGCAAAAGTTCTTATTGGGCCCCCCCCCAAACTTCTCATGGCCGACGGTCCGCAGCTTTCAGCTGCATCGCTGGGTCTAAGTGACCCAACAATGCAGCACTAGCAGCCGGGGCGTCACTAAGGGCTTAAAATGTCAGGGGAAATAGCCCTAATAAATATATGTGTCTGCCCAAAAAAATGTGTGTATAGGAGACCGCATATCTATAGCACTACGACCCTATAAACTATGGATAGGATTAGATACAGTGGCTCAGCAGACAGTATCACACATGATAGGATTAGATACAATGGCTCAGCAGACAGGATCACACATGATAGGATTAGATACACAGCTCAGCAGACAGTATCACACATGATAGGATTAGATACAGAGCTCAGCAGACAGTATCACACATGATAGGATTAGATACACAGCTCAGCAGACAGTATCACACATAATCGGATTAGATACAGGACTCAGCTCGCTGACATTGCTTCTCCAGCGCTGGACCCAGGAAAGGTAAGAATAATAATTTTGCTTCTTTATGTGTTACTGATTATTTTTGTGTGTTTGTGTTGTTTTTACAGGTTCGGTTGTTGGACTTCGGATACGAGAACTTCAATGACGGCGTTTTTTATTCTCAATAAAATGGTTAATGAGGGTTGTTTTTTTATTTCAATAAAATATTTTTTTTATGTGCTTGTATCTTTTTAAACTTTATTATCACCGCCTTAGTAATG
>NW_027461777.1:550000-577500 GCF_050947455.1 Rhinoderma darwinii
CCTGCCGAGCAGGAGGACACCTTCAAACAACCGACCCCCCTTCCAAGGCATCGGAAGACAGTCGAGGACACATGGAAAGAGAGCAACCAAGAGCCCCGTTGTTGGACGCAGATTGGCACTGAGACCGCAACCAGGTTTCGCGACCACATAAATGTAAGTCAACCGGGGTGTTCAATATGCCACTGTGACGCTTCAGGACAGTCCGGGCTACATACTCTCACCGCGGGCCAGCTCTCAACCTGCCGAGGAGGAGGATGCCTTCAAACAACCGACCGACCCTTCCAAGGCATCGGAAGACATTCGAGGACACATGGAAAGAGAGCAACCAAGAGCCCCGTTGTTGGACGCAGATTGGCACTGAGACCGCATCCAGGTTTCGCGACCACAAGAATGTAAGTCAACCGGGGGGTTCAATATGCCACTGTGACGCTTCAGAACAGTCCGGGCTGCATACTCTCACCGCGGGCCAGCTCTCAACCTGCCGAGGAGGAGGATGTCTTCAAACAACCGACCGACCCTTCCAAGGCATCGGAAGACATTCGAGGACACATGGAAAGAGAGCAACCAAGAGCCCCGTTGTTGGACGCAGATTGGCACTGAGACCGCATCCAGGTTTCGCGACCACAAGAATGTAAGTCAACCGGGGGGTTCAATATGCCACTGTGACGCTTCAGAACAGTCCGGGCTGCATACTCTCACCGCGGGCCAGCTCTCAACCTGCCGAGGAGGAGGATGTCTTCAAACAACCGACCGACCCTTCCAAGGCATCGGAAGACATTCGAGGACACATGGAAAGAGAGCAACCAAGAGCCCCGTTGTTGGACGCAGATTGGCACTGAGACCGCATCCAGGTTTCGCGACCACAAGAATGTAAGTCAACCGGGGGGTTCAATATGCCACTGTGACGCTTCAGAACAGTCCGGGCTGCATACTCTCACCGCGGGCCAGCTCTCAACCTGCCGAGGAGGAGGACGCCTACGAAGACCGGTCGGGGCAGCATCGTAAGTCTAGGACCTGTTCAGAGAGAGCCCAACATAGAGCCGAGAAGATGGAGCGCGCTCAGCGTCCCTAACCCTTACCAGTAAGGTAACAAGGACCAGGCTTAGGTAATATGGGACAAAGGCAACGGCAACCTCGACAATCCGGGTTGTTATCTGCTCTCACCGGCGGCCCAGCTCGCAACCTGCCGAGATGGAGGAAGCCTACGAAGACCGGTCGGTCGGGGCAGCATCGTAAGTCGAGGACCTGTTTAGAGAGAGCCCAACATAGAGCCGAGAAGATGGAGCGCGCTCATTGTCCCTAACCCTTACCAGTAAGGTATCAAGGACCAGGCTTAGGTAATATGGGACAAAGGCAACGGCAACCTCGACAATCCGGGTTAACTGCTCTCACCGGCGGCCCAGCTCGCAACCTGCCGAGATGGAGGACGCCTACGAAGACCGGTCGGTCGGTCGGGGCAGAATCGTAAGTCGAGGACCTGTTTAGAGAGAGCCCAACATAGAGCCGAGAAGATGGAGCGCGCTCATCGTCCCTAACCCTTACCAGTAAGGTATCAAGGACCAGGCTTAGGTAATATGGGACAAAGGCAACGGCAACCTCGACAATCCGGGTTAACTGCTCTCACCGGCGGCCCAGCTCGCAACCTGCCGAGATGGAGGACGCCTACGAAGACCGGTCGGTCGGTCGGGGCAGAATCGTAAGTCGAGGACCTGTTTAGAGAGAGCCCAACATAGAGCCGAGAAGATGGAGCGCGCTCATCGTCCCTAACCCTTACCAGTAAGGTATCAAGGACCAGGCTTAGGTAATATGGGACAAAGGCAACGGCAACCTCGACAATCCGGGTTAACTGCTCTCACCGACGGCCCAGCTCGCAACCTGCCGAGATGAAGGATGCCTACGAAGACCGGTCGGTCTTAAGTCGAGGACCTGTTTAGAGAGAGCCCAACATAGAGCCGAGAAGATGGAGCGCGCTCAGCGTCCCTAACCCTTACCAGTAAGGTAACAAGGACCAGGCTTAGGTAATATGGGACAAAGGCAACAACAACCTCGACAATCCGGGTTAACTGCTCTCTCTGGCGGCCCAGCTCGCAAAGTGCCGAGGAGGACGCCTTTGTCGCCCACGGGGAACCGAGGCCGCTTTCCCGGCGGCTTAGCGGCTCCACATGGGATGGGGCCGCCCCCCTCCGGAGAGGGGGGGAGGGAAGCCACCGTGGAGCCGCGTGTGGCTTGCATGCGGGAGCCACGCCGACACTTCCAGCCTCGGGCGAGGCGGAAGACGGCTTTGGACTACTTGCGAAAAACAACCGTGCCCCATGCGCGGGTGCGCCTGGGAGCACCTCGGCTAGAGAGGCCCTTGCGAGCAGCGGACATACGGGGGCGGTCACTGCCTCCCCGTCGTTTAAAGCTTTCTCTCGCGCCTCGGGCTCCGGCGACACCAGCACACTCTCGGACGCCTTTTAGAGTGATAGAAGCAGCACTGAGCAAACGCACCTCGCGGGAGCGAGAGGTACCGGCGCCCGCCTTAGCAGGACCGCCGGGCTTTTTGGGACACCGGCCGTAGGTGGCCGGGGGCGAAACAGACCCGGACGGTGTGGGAGGAAGACGCGCTCGCCGTAACCGACAGTGCTCCAAAGCACTGCCGAGCGAGTGGTCCCTCCGCCGCCGGGTCGCGGGGAGCCAGATCGATCTGAGGAGTCTTGGACAAATTCCAAAGACTCAAACGGCGCGGGAGCACGTGCTCCTCTCACAGCTTAACGACAGGTGGCCGAGGCCGACGGGGACTTCCAGGAGGCCGGCATGACGTGCCACTACATACCGGTCACACCATGGAAGTCCTTCTCGGCCACAAACGGTTAGGACTTCCCGCTAGGAAGAACCGTAGGGACTTGGAACGCGGAGCAGAAATGCCCTCTCACAGGATTTCAGGTGAAGGAGATATTCGCACCCCTAAAAGTGTCACCACCTCAAATACACCGGGGTAAGGTGCCAACTTACCCGGGCTCCTGGAACTGCTGCCCGGCTGAAGCCCAAAATAAAAACCTCATAGGGTTTTTCCTCCAAAACGTCAATGAAGACAGACCTGCCAGCCAGGCCGACGGGGACTTCCAGGAGGCCGGCATGACGTGCCACTACATACCGGTCACACCATGGAAGTCCTTCTCGGGTTGGACCAGGTGCAGCTCCCGCTAGAACGTGCAGCACGTCCTCCTTCACGGTACTCTCGGTTGGACTCGCCAACGTGGCCGAGCTCCTACAACTGCTGGTCGGCCTGGGACTCCAGAAAGAATGCACCAAAGTTCTTTCGTGGAAGTCCAGGTGCACCGGACCGACCAGCCAACGAGGCCGACGGGGACTTCCAGGAGGCCGGCATGACGTGCCACTACATACCGGTCACACCATGGAAGTCCTTCTCGGCCACAAACGGTTAGGACTTCCCGCTAGGAAGAACCGTAGGGACTTGGAACGCGGAGCAGAAATGCCCTCTCACAGGATTTCAGGTGAAGGAGATATTCGCACCCCTAAAAGTGTCACCACCTCAAATACACCGGGGTAAGGTGCCAACTTACCCGGGCTCCTGGAACTGCTGCCCGGCTGAAGCCCAAAATAAAAACCTCATAGGGTTTTTCCTCCAAAACGTCAATGAAGACAGACCTGCCAGCCAGGCCGACGGGGACTTCCAGGAGGCCGGCATGACGTGCCACTACATACCGGTCACACCATGGAAGTCCTTCTCGGGTTGGACCAGGTGCAGCTCCCGCTAGAACGTGCAGCACGTCCTCCTTCACGGTACTCTCGGTTGGACTCGCCAACGTGGCCGAGCTCCTACAACTGCTGGTCGGCCTGGGACTCCAGAAAGAATGCACCAAAGTTCTTTCGTGGAAGTCCAGGTGCACCGGACCGACCAGCCAACGAGGCCGACGGGGACTTCCAGGAGGCCGGCATGACGTGCCACTACATACCGGTCACACCATGGAAGTCCTTCTCGGCCACAAACGGTTAGGACTTCCCGCTAGGAAGAACCGTAGGGACTTGGAACGCGGAGCAGAAATGCCCTCTCACAGGATTTCAGGTGAAGGAGATATTCGCACCCCTAAAAGTGTCACCACCTCAAATACACCGGGGTAAGGTGCCAACTTACCCGGGCTCCTGGAACTGCTGCCCGGCTGAAGCCCAAAATAAAAACCTCATAGGGTTTTTCCTCCAAAACGTCAATGAAGACAGACCTGCCAGCCAGGCCGACGGGGACTTCCAGGAGGCCGGCATGACGTGCCACTACATACCGGTCACACCATGGAAGTCCTTCTCGGGTTGGACCAGGTGCAGCTCCCGCTAGAACGTGCAGCACGTCCTCCTTCACGGTACTCTCGGTTGGACTCGCCAACGTGGCCGAGCTCCTACAACTGCTGGTCGGCCTGGGACTCCAGAAAGAATGCACCAAAGTTCTTTCGTGGAAGTCCAGGTGCACCGGACCGACCAGCCAACGAGGCCGACGGGGACTTCCAGGAGGCCGGCATGACGTGCCACTACATACCGGTCACACCATGGAAGTCCTTCTCGGCCACAAACGGTTAGGACTTCCCGCTAGGAAGAACCGTAGGGACTTGGAACGCGGAGCAGAAATGCCCTCTCACAGGATTTCAGGTGAAGGAGATATTCGCACCCCTAAAAGTGTCACCACCTCAAATACACCGGGGTAAGGTGCCAACTTACCCGGGCTCCTGGAACTGCTGCCCGGCTGAAGCCCAAAATAAAAACCTCATAGGGTTTTTCCTCCAAAACGTCAATGAAGACAGACCTGCCAGCCAGGCCGACGGGGACTTCCAGGAGGCCGGCATGACGTGCCACTACATACCGGTCACACCATGGAAGTCCTTCTCGGGTTGGACCAGGTGCAGCTCCCGCTAGAACGTGCAGCACGTCCTCCTTCACGGTACTCTCGGTTGGACTCGCCAACGTGGCCGAGCTCCTACAACTGCTGGTCGGCCTGGGACTCCAGAAAGAATGCACCAAAGTTCTTTCGTGGAAGTCCAGGTGCACCGGACCGACCAGCCAACGAGGCCGACGGGGACTTCCAGGAGGCCGGCATGACGTGCCACTACATACCGGTCACACCATGGAAGTCCTTCTCGGCCACAAACGGTTAGGACTTCCCGCTAGGAAGAACCGTAGGGACTTGGAACGCGGAGCAGAAATGCCCTCTCACAGGATTTCAGGTGAAGGAGATATTCGCACCCCTAAAAGTGTCACCACCTCAAATACACCGGGGTAAGGTGCCAACTTACCCGGGCTCCTGGAACTGCTGCCCGGCTGAAGCCCAAAATAAAAACCTCATAGGGTTTTTCCTCCAAAACGTCAATGAAGACAGACCTGCCAGCCAGGCCGACGGGGACTTCCAGGAGGCCGGCATGACGTGCCACTACATACCGGTCACACCATGGAAGTCCTTCTCGGGTTGGACCAGGTGCAGCTCCCGCTAGAACGTGCAGCACGTCCTCCTTCACGGTACTCTCGGTTGGACTCGCCAACGTGGCCGAGCTCCTACAACTGCTGGTCGGCCTGGGACTCCAGAAAGAATGCACCAAAGTTCTTTCGTGGAAGTCCAGGTGCACCGGACCGACCAGCCAACGAGGCCGACGGGGACTTCCAGGAGGCCGGCATGACGTGCCACTACATACCGGTCACACCATGGAAGTCCTTCTCGGCCACAAACGGTTAGGACTTCCCGCTAGGAAGAACCGTAGGGACTTGGAACGCGGAGCAGAAATGCCCTCTCACAGGATTTCAGGTGAAGGAGATATTCGCACCCCTAAAAGTGTCACCACCTCAAATACACCGGGGTAAGGTGCCAACTTACCCGGGCTCCTGGAACTGCTGCCCGGCTGAAGCCCAAAATAAAAACCTCATAGGGTTTTTCCTCCAAAACGTCAATGAAGACAGACCTGCCAGCCAGGCCGACGGGGACTTCCAGGAGGCCGGCATGACGTGCCACTACATACCGGTCACACCATGGAAGTCCTTCTCGGGTTGGACCAGGTGCAGCTCCCGCTAGAACGTGCAGCACGTCCTCCTTCACGGTACTCTCGGTTGGACTCGCCAACGTGGCCGAGCTCCTACAACTGCTGGTCGGCCTGGGACTCCAGAAAGAATGCACCAAAGTTCTTTCGTGGAAGTCCAGGTGCACCGGACCGACCAGCCAACGAGGCCGACGGGGACTTCCAGGAGGCCGGCATGACGTGCCACTACATACCGGTCACACCATGGAAGTCCTTCTCGGCCACAAACGGTTAGGACTTCCCGCTAGGAAGAACCGTAGGGACTTGGAACGCGGAGCAGAAATGCCCTCTCACAGGATTTCAGGTGAAGGAGATATTCGCACCCCTAAAAGTGTCACCACCTCAAATACACCGGGGTAAGGTGCCAACTTACCCGGGCTCCTGGAACTGCTGCCCGGCTGAAGCCCAAAATAAAAACCTCATAGGGTTTTTCCTCCAAAACGTCAATGAAGACAGACCTGCCAGCCAGGCCGACGGGGACTTCCAGGAGGCCGGCATGACGTGCCACTACATACCGGTCACACCATGGAAGTCCTTCTCGGGTTGGACCAGGTGCAGCTCCCGCTAGAACGTGCAGCACGTCCTCCTTCACGGTACTCTCGGTTGGACTCGCCAACGTGGCCGAGCTCCTACAACTGCTGGTCGGCCTGGGACTCCAGAAAGAATGCACCAAAGTTCTTTCGTGGAAGTCCAGGTGCACCGGACCGACCAGCCAACGAGGCCGACGGGGACTTCCAGGAGGCCGGCATGACGTGCCACTACATACCGGTCACACCATGGAAGTCCTTCTCGGCCACAAACGGTTAGGACTTCCCGCTAGGAAGAACCGTAGGGACTTGGAACGCGGAGCAGAAATGCCCTCTCACAGGATTTCAGGTGAAGGAGATATTCGCACCCCTAAAAGTGTCACCACCTCAAATACACCGGGGTAAGGTGCCAACTTACCCGGGCTCCTGGAACTGCTGCCCGGCTGAAGCCCAAAATAAAAACCTCATAGGGTTTTTCCTCCAAAACGTCAATGAAGACAGACCTGCCAGCCAGGCCGACGGGGACTTCCAGGAGGCCGGCATGACGTGCCACTACATACCGGTCACACCATGGAAGTCCTTCTCGGGTTGGACCAGGTGCAGCTCCCGCTAGAACGTGCAGCACGTCCTCCTTCACGGTACTCTCGGTTGGACTCGCCAACGTGGCCGAGCTCCTACAACTGCTGGTCGGCCTGGGACTCCAGAAAGAATGCACCAAAGTTCTTTCGTGGAAGTCCAGGTGCACCGGACCGACCAGCCAACGAGGCCGACGGGGACTTCCAGGAGGCCGGCATGACGTGCCACTACATACCGGTCACACCATGGAAGTCCTTCTCGGCCACAAACGGTTAGGACTTCCCGCTAGGAAGAACCGTAGGGACTTGGAACGCGGAGCAGAAATGCCCTCTCACAGGATTTCAGGTGAAGGAGATATTCGCACCCCTAAAAGTGTCACCACCTCAAATACACCGGGGTAAGGTGCCAACTTACCCGGGCTCCTGGAACTGCTGCCCGGCTGAAGCCCAAAATAAAAACCTCATAGGGTTTTTCCTCCAAAACGTCAATGAAGACAGACCTGCCAGCCAGGCCGACGGGGACTTCCAGGAGGCCGGCATGACGTGCCACTACATACCGGTCACACCATGGAAGTCCTTCTCGGGTTGGACCAGGTGCAGCTCCCGCTAGAACGTGCAGCACGTCCTCCTTCACGGTACTCTCGGTTGGACTCGCCAACGTGGCCGAGCTCCTACAACTGCTGGTCGGCCTGGGACTCCAGAAAGAATGCACCAAAGTTCTTTCGTGGAAGTCCAGGTGCACCGGACCGACCAGCCAACGAGGCCGACGGGGACTTCCAGGAGGCCGGCATGACGTGCCACTACATACCGGTCACACCATGGAAGTCCTTCTCGGCCACAAACGGTTAGGACTTCCCGCTAGGAAGAACCGTAGGGACTTGGAACGCGGAGCAGAAATGCCCTCTCACAGGATTTCAGGTGAAGGAGATATTCGCACCCCTAAAAGTGTCACCACCTCAAATACACCGGGGTAAGGTGCCAACTTACCCGGGCTCCTGGAACTGCTGCCCGGCTGAAGCCCAAAATAAAAACCTCATAGGGTTTTTCCTCCAAAACGTCAATGAAGACAGACCTGCCAGCCAGGCCGACGGGGACTTCCAGGAGGCCGGCATGACGTGCCACTACATACCGGTCACACCATGGAAGTCCTTCTCGGGTTGGACCAGGTGCAGCTCCCGCTAGAACGTGCAGCACGTCCTCCTTCACGGTACTCTCGGTTGGACTCGCCAACGTGGCCGAGCTCCTACAACTGCTGGTCGGCCTGGGACTCCAGAAAGAATGCACCAAAGTTCTTTCGTGGAAGTCCAGGTGCACCGGACCGACCAGCCAACGAGGCCGACGGGGACTTCCAGGAGGCCGGCATGACGTGCCACTACATACCGGTCACACCATGGAAGTCCTTCTCGGCCACAAACGGTTAGGACTTCCCGCTAGGAAGAACCGTAGGGACTTGGAACGCGGAGCAGAAATGCCCTCTCACAGGATTTCAGGTGAAGGAGATATTCGCACCCCTAAAAGTGTCACCACCTCAAATACACCGGGGTAAGGTGCCAACTTACCCGGGCTCCTGGAACTGCTGCCCGGCTGAAGCCCAAAATAAAAACCTCATAGGGTTTTTCCTCCAAAACGTCAATGAAGACAGACCTGCCAGCCAGGCCGACGGGGACTTCCAGGAGGCCGGCATGACGTGCCACTACATACCGGTCACACCATGGAAGTCCTTCTCGGGTTGGACCAGGTGCAGCTCCCGCTAGAACGTGCAGCACGTCCTCCTTCACGGTACTCTCGGTTGGACTCGCCAACGTGGCCGAGCTCCTACAACTGCTGGTCGGCCTGGGACTCCAGAAAGAATGCACCAAAGTTCTTTCGTGGAAGTCCAGGTGCACCGGACCGACCAGCCAACGAGGCCGACGGGGACTTCCAGGAGGCCGGCATGACGTGCCACTACATACCGGTCACACCATGGAAGTCCTTCTCGGCCACAAACGGTTAGGACTTCCCGCTAGGAAGAACCGTAGGGACTTGGAACGCGGAGCAGAAATGCCCTCTCACAGGATTTCAGGTGAAGGAGATATTCGCACCCCTAAAAGTGTCACCACCTCAAATACACCGGGGTAAGGTGCCAACTTACCCGGGCTCCTGGAACTGCTGCCCGGCTGAAGCCCAAAATAAAAACCTCATAGGGTTTTTCCTCCAAAACGTCAATGAAGACAGACCTGCCAGCCAGGCCGACGGGGACTTCCAGGAGGCCGGCATGACGTGCCACTACATACCGGTCACACCATGGAAGTCCTTCTCGGGTTGGACCAGGTGCAGCTCCCGCTAGAACGTGCAGCACGTCCTCCTTCACGGTACTCTCGGTTGGACTCGCCAACGTGGCCGAGCTCCTACAACTGCTGGTCGGCCTGGGACTCCAGAAAGAATGCACCAAAGTTCTTTCGTGGAAGTCCAGGTGCACCGGACCGACCAGCCAACGAGGCCGACGGGGACTTCCAGGAGGCCGGCATGACGTGCCACTACATACCGGTCACACCATGGAAGTCCTTCTCGGCCACAAACGGTTAGGACTTCCCGCTAGGAAGAACCGTAGGGACTTGGAACGCGGAGCAGAAATGCCCTCTCACAGGATTTCAGGTGAAGGAGATATTCGCACCCCTAAAAGTGTCACCACCTCAAATACACCGGGGTAAGGTGCCAACTTACCCGGGCTCCTGGAACTGCTGCCCGGCTGAAGCCCAAAATAAAAACCTCATAGGGTTTTTCCTCCAAAACGTCAATGAAGACAGACCTGCCAGCCAGGCCGACGGGGACTTCCAGGAGGCCGGCATGACGTGCCACTACATACCGGTCACACCATGGAAGTCCTTCTCGGGTTGGACCAGGTGCAGCTCCCGCTAGAACGTGCAGCACGTCCTCCTTCACGGTACTCTCGGTTGGACTCGCCAACGTGGCCGAGCTCCTACAACTGCTGGTCGGCCTGGGACTCCAGAAAGAATGCACCAAAGTTCTTTCGTGGAAGTCCAGGTGCACCGGACCGACCAGCCAACGAGGCCGACGGGGACTTCCAGGAGGCCGGCATGACGTGCCACTACATACCGGTCACACCATGGAAGTCCTTCTCGGCCACAAACGGTTAGGACTTCCCGCTAGGAAGAACCGTAGGGACTTGGAACGCGGAGCAGAAATGCCCTCTCACAGGATTTCAGGTGAAGGAGATATTCGCACCCCTAAAAGTGTCACCACCTCAAATACACCGGGGTAAGGTGCCAACTTACCCGGGCTCCTGGAACTGCTGCCCGGCTGAAGCCCAAAATAAAAACCTCATAGGGTTTTTCCTCCAAAACGTCAATGAAGACAGACCTGCCAGCCAGGCCGACGGGGACTTCCAGGAGGCCGGCATGACGTGCCACTACATACCGGTCACACCATGGAAGTCCTTCTCGGCCACAAACGGTTAGGACTTCCCGCTAGGAAGAACCGTAGGGACTTGGAACGCGGAGCAGAAATGCCCTCTCACAGGATTTCAGGTGAAGGAGATATTCGCACCCCTAAAAGTGTCACCACCTCAAATACACCGGGGTAAGGTGCCAACTTACCCGGGCTCCTGGAACTGCTGCCCGGCTGAAGCCCAAAATAAAAACCTCATAGGGTTTTTCCTCCAAAACGTCAATGAAGACAGACCTGCCAGCCAGGCCGACGGGGACTTCCAGGAGGCCGGCAGGAGGTGTCACTACCTACCGGTCACACCATGGAAGTCCTTCCCGGCTTGGAACGGGAGCAGCTCCCGTTTGTACTTCCTATTTCACGGCTTTCGGTAGGAGTTGCCGAGGTGGCCGAGCTCCTGCAACTGCAGGTCGGCTTGGGACTTCAGAAAATACCATAAAAAAAAAAAGTTTTTTTTATTATGAAGGTAAAACACACAGCGGGACCGAGACGCGAGCCAGGCCGACGGGGACTTCCAGGAGGTCGGCATGAGGTGGCCGCGCCTACCGCTCTTGCCCTGGAAGTCCGCCGAGGACCGCAGGGCGCTACGGAGCTCGTACACTGCTGCCCCCGGGCTGGCACGGCTTCCCCATGGCTCCTCTATCCCCCCACGGGTGCAATAGGCAGGCACACGCCGCTCGTACACCGAGGTGGCTCCCGGCCGCTTTCGGTAGGAGTCACCGAGGTGGCCTTGCTCGTGCAAATGCAGGTGGGCTTGGGGCTTCCGAAAATACCATAAAAAAAAAAAGATTTTTTTATTAAGAAGGTAAAAAAAAAAACAGCGGGACCGACCCGCGAGCTAGGCCGACGGGGACTTCCAGGAGGTCGGCATGAGGTGGAGGCTCCTACCGCTCTTGCCCTGGAAGTCCGCAGAGGACCGCGGGCGCTGTGGAGCTCCCACAAGGAAGCTGCCGGCATGCAGCAGCTCCCACGGGGCCCCTCTATCCCCCCACGGGTGCAATAGGCAGGCACACGCCGCTCATACTCGGAGATGGCTCCCGGCCGCTTTCGGTAGGAGTCACCGAGGTGGCCGGGCTCGTGCAACTCCAGGTGGGCTTGGGACTTCAGAAAATGGCATAAAAAAAAAAAATAATTTTTATTAAGAAGGTAAAAAAAAAACAGCGGGACCAACCCGCGAGCGAGGCCGACGGGGACATCCAGGGCAGCGGCGTGAGAGGGCGGCTTGGTGCCGCTATCTCCCTGGAAGCCGCATTCGGCCTAAGCAGGGAACGCCTCCCGCCCTCCTCTCGTCCTGGAAGTGTTGGACTTGGGGGGCGGAGCAAGTTCTCCCTCTCACAGTATTTCAGGCGTAGGAGATATTCACACCCCTAAAAGTGTCACCTCGCCAATTACACCGGTGGGAGGTGCCAAAATGCCCGGCCTCCTGGAACGGCTGCTTGGCTGAAGGCCAAAATAAAAACCTCATAGGGTTTTTTCTCCAAAACGTGAATGAAGACAGACACGCGAGCCAGGCCGAGGGGGAGTTCCAGGAGGTCGGCATGAGGTGGCCGCACCTACCGCTTGAGCCCTGGAAGTCCGTCGCGGACCGGAAGTGCATGTCGGGCGGGTGAACTACGGGACTCGCCGCGGGCGCTGTGGAGCTCCCACAAGGAAGCTGCCGGCATGTACAAGCTCCCACGGGGCCCCTCTATCCCCCCACGGGTGCAAAAGGCCGGCACACGCCGCTGATACGCGGAGCTGGCTCCCGGCCGCTGTCATGCATCACTCGCGGACCGGAAGTGCTTGTCAGCCGGGTGGACACGACGGGACTCGCCGCGGGCGCTGTGGAGCTCGTACAGGGCTGCCCCCGGGCTGGCACAGCTTCCCCATGGCTCCTCTATCCCCCCACGGCTGCAATAGGCAGGCACACGCCGCTCGTACACCGAGCTGGCTCCCGGCCGCTTTCGGTAGGAGTAACCGAGGTGGCCTTGCTCGTGCAAATGCAGGTGGGCTTGGGGCTTCCGAAAATACCATAAAAAAAAAAAGTTTTTTTATTAAGAAGGTAAAAAAAAAAAACAGCGGGGCCGACCCGCGAGCTAGGCCGACGGGGACTTCCAGGAGGTCGGCATGAGGTGGAGGCTCCTACCGCTCTTGCCCTGGAAGTCCGCAGAGGACCGCGGGCGCTGTGGAGCTCCCACAAGGAAGCTGCCGGCATCCAGCAGCTCCCACGGGGCCCCTCTATCCCCCCACAGGTGCAATTGGCAGGCACACACCGCTCATACGCGGAGCTGGCTCCCCGAAGCTGACATGCATCATTGGCGGGGCGGAAGTGCTTATCAGCCGGGTGGACACAACGGGACTCGCCACGGGCGAACCACAGCTCCCACAAGCAAGCTGCCGGCATCCAGCAGCTCCCACGGGGCCCCTCTATCCCCCCACAGGTGCAATTGGCAGGCACACACCGCTCATACGCGGAGCTGGCTCCCCGAAGCTGACATGCATCATTGGCGGGGCGGAAGTGCTTGTCAGCCGGGTGGACACAACGGGACTCGCCACGGGCGAACCACAGCTCCCACAAGCTAGCTGCCGGTATGCACAAGCTCCTACGGGGCCCCTCTATCCCCCCACAGGTGCAATAGGCAGGCACACACCGCTCATACGCGGAGCTGGCTCCCCGAAGCTGACATGCATCATTGGCGGGGCGGAAGTGCTTGTCAGCCGGGTGGACACAACGGGACTCGCCACGGGCGAACCACAGCTCCCACAAGCAAGCTGCCGGTATGCACAAGCTCCTACGGGGCCCCTCTATCCCCCCACAGGTGCAATAGGCAGGCACACACCGCTCATACGCGGAGCTGGCTCCCCGAAGCTGACATGCATCATTGGCGGGGCGGAAGTGCTTGTCAGCCGGGTGGACACAACGGGACTCGCCGCGGGCGCTGCGGAGCTCGTACACGGCTGCCCCCGGGCTGGCACAGCTTCCCCATGGCTCCTCTATCCCTCCACGGCTGCAATAGGCAGGCACACACCGCTCATACACGGAGCTGGCTCCGGCCGCTTTCGGAAGGAGACGCCGACGTGGCCTTGCTCGTGCAACTCCAGGTGGGCTTGAGGCTTCCGAAAATGCAAAAAAAAAAAAAAGATTTTTTTATTAAGAAGGTAGAAAAATCAGCGGGACCGACCCGCGAGCGAGGCCGACGGGGACTTCCAGGAGGTCGGCATGAGGTGGCCGCGTCTACCGCTCGAAACCTGGAAGTCTGCAACGGGCGCTGCGGAGCTCGTACACGGCTGCCTCCGGTCTTGCACAGCTTCCCCATGGCTCCTCTATCCCCCCCATGGGTGCAATATAAAAAAAAACAATTTTAGTGATTATTAACCTAGTCCGGTCACCACCGTTACAGTCGGATGTCAGCTGTAAGATACAGCTGAGATCCGGTGATGATGGCACCGACTCAGCTTCTGAGCCGGTGCCAAACATTGTACGGCATTTTGCGGGAAGTCAATGCTTTCCAGGACGTACATATACGTCCAATGGCGGGAAGGGGTTAATAATGACTAAAATTGTTTTTTTTTATATTGCACCCATGGGGGGGATAGAGGAGCCATGGGGAAGCTGTGCAAGACCGGAGGCAGCCGTGTACGAGCTCCGCAGCGCCCGTTGCAGACTTCCAGGTTTCGAGCGGTAGACGCGGCCACCTCATGCCGACCTCCTGGAAGTCCCCGTCGGCCTCGCTCGCGGGTCGGTCCCGCTGATTTTTCTACCTTCTTAATAAAAAAATCTTTTTTTTTTTTTTGCATTTTCGGAAGCCTCAAGCCCACCTGGAGTTGCACGAGCAAGGCCACGTCGGCGTCTCCTTCCGAAAGCGGCCGGAGCCAGCTCCGTGTATGAGCGGTGTGTGCCTGCCTATTGCAGCCGTGGAGGGATAGAGGAGCCATGGGGAAGCTGTGCCAGCCCGGGGGCAGCCGTGTACGAGCTCCGCAGCGCCCGCGGCGAGTCCCGTTGTGTCCACCCGGCTGACAAGCACTTCCGCCCCGCCAATGATGCATGTCAGCTTCGGGGAGCCAGCTCCGCGTATGAGCGGTGTGTGCCTGCCTATTGCACCTGTGGGGGGATAGAGGGGCCCCGTAGGAGCTTGTGCATACCGGCAGCTTGCTTGTGGGAGCTGTGGTTCGCCCGTGGCGAGTCCCGTTGTGTCCACCCGGCTGACAAGCACTTCCGCCCCGCCAATGATGCATGTCAGCTTCGGGGAGCCAGCTCCGCGTATGAGCGGTGTGTGCCTGCCTATTGCACCTGTGGGGGGATAGAGGGGCCCCGTAGGAGCTTGTGCATACCGGCAGCTAGCTTGTGGGAGCTGTGGTTCGCCCGTGGCGAGTCCCGTTGTGTCCACCCGGCTGACAAGCACTTCCGCCCCGCCAATGATGCATGTCAGCTTCGGGGAGCCAGCTCCGCGTATGAGCGGTGTGTGCCTGCCAATTGCACCTGTGGGGGGATAGAGGGGCCCCGTGGGAGCTGCTGGATGCCGGCAGCTTGCTTGTGGGAGCTGTGGTTCGCCCGTGGCGAGTCCCGTTGTGTCCACCCGGCTGATAAGCACTTCCGCCCCGCCAATGATGCATGTCAGCTTCGGGGAGCCAGCTCCGCGTATGAGCGGTGTGTGCCTGCCAATTGCACCTGTGGGGGGATAGAGGGGCCCCGTGGGAGCTGCTGGATGCCGGCAGCTTCCTTGTGGGAGCTCCACAGCGCCCGCGGTCCTCTGCGGACTTCCAGGGCAAGAGCGGTAGGAGCCTCCACCTCATGCCGACCTCCTGGAAGTCCCCGTCGGCCTAGCTCGCGGGTCGGCCCCGCTGTTTTTTTTTTTTACCTTCTTAATAAAAAAACTTTTTTTTTTTATGGTATTTTCGGAAGCCCCAAGCCCACCTGCATTTGCACGAGCAAGGCCACCTCGGTTACTCCTACCGAAAGCGGCCGGGAGCCAGCTCGGTGTACGAGCGGCGTGTGCCTGCCTATTGCAGCCGTGGGGGGATAGAGGAGCCATGGGGAAGCTGTGCCAGCCCGGGGGCAGCCCTGTACGAGCTCCACAGCGCCCGCGGCGAGTCCCGTCGTGTCCACCCGGCTGACAAGCACTTCCGGTCCGCGAGTGATGCATGACAGCGGCCGGGAGCCAGCTCCGCGTATCAGCGGCGTGTGCCGGCCTTTTGCACCCGTGGGGGGATAGAGGGGCCCCGTGGGAGCTTGTACATGCCGGCAGCTTCCTTGTGGGAGCTCCACAGCGCCCGCGGCGAGTCCCGTAGTTCACCCGCCCGACATGCACTTCCGGTCCGCGACGGACTTCCAGGGCTCAAGCGGTAGGTGCGGCCACCTCATGCCGACCTCCTGGAACTCCCCCTCGGCCTGGCTCGCGTGTCTGTCTTCATTCACGTTTTGGAGAAAAAACCCTATGAGGTTTTTATTTTGGCCTTCAGCCAAGCAGCCGTTCCAGGAGGCCGGGCATTTTGGCACCTCCCACCGGTGTAATTGGCGAGGTGACACTTTTAGGGGTGTGAATATCTCCTACGCCTGAAATACTGTGAGAGGGAGAACTTGCTCCGCCCCCCAAGTCCAACACTTCCAGGACGAGAGGAGGGCGGGAGGCGTTCCCTGCTTAGGCCGAATGCGGCTTCCAGGGAGATAGCGGCACCAAGCCGCCCTCTCACGCCGCTGCCCTGGATGTC
Source organism: Rhinoderma darwinii (assembly GCF_050947455.1). Lineage (NCBI taxonomy): Eukaryota > Metazoa > Chordata > Amphibia > Anura > Rhinodermatidae > Rhinoderma > Rhinoderma darwinii. Next base: position 566,288 of record NW_027461777.1, read on the forward strand.
CCCGTCGGCCTCGCTCGCGGGTTGGTCCCGCTGTTTTTTTTTTACCTTCTTAATAAAAATTATTTTTTTTTTTTATGCCATTTTCTGAAGTCCCAAGCCCACCTGGAGTTGCACGAGCCCGGCCACCTCGGTGACTCCTACCGAAAGCGGCCGGGAGCCATCTCCGAGTATGAGCGGCGTGTGCCTGCCTATTGCACCCGTGGGGGGATAGAGGGGCCCCGTGGGAGCTGCTGCATGCCGGCAGCTTCCTTGTGGGAGCTCCACAGCGCCCGCGGTCCTCTGCGGACTTCCAGGGCAAGAGCGGTAGGAGCCTCCACCTCATGCCGACCTCCTGGAAGTCCCCGTCGGCCTAGCTCGCGGGTCGGTCCCGCTGTTTTTTTTTTTACCTTCTTAATAAAAAAATCTTTTTTTTTTTATGGTATTTTCGGAAGCCCCAAGCCCACCTGCATTTGCACGAGCAAGGCCACCTCGGTGACTCCTACCGAAAGCGGCCGGGAGCCACCTCGGTGTACGAGCGGCGTGTGCCTGCCTATTGCACCCGTGGGGGGATAGAGGAGCCATGGGGAAGCCGTGCCAGCCCGGGGGCAGCAGTGTACGAGCTCCGTAGCGCCCTGCGGTCCTCGGCGGACTTCCAGGGCAAGAGCGGTAGGCGCGGCCACCTCATGCCGACCTCCTGGAAGTCCCCGTCGGCCTGGCTCGCGTCTCGGTCCCGCTGTGTGTTTTACCTTCATAATAAAAAAAACTTTTTTTTTTTATGGTATTTTCTGAAGTCCCAAGCCGACCTGCAGTTGCAGGAGCTCGGCCACCTCGGCAACTCCTACCGAAAGCCGTGAAATAGGAAGTACAAACGGGAGCTGCTCCCGTTCCAAGCCGGGAAGGACTTCCATGGTGTGACCGGTAGGTAGTGACACCTCCTGCCGGCCTCCTGGAAGTCCCCGTCGGCCTGGCTGGCAGGTCTGTCTTCATTGACGTTTTGGAGGAAAAACCCTATGAGGTTTTTATTTTGGGCTTCAGCCGGGCAGCAGTTCCAGGAGCCCGGGTAAGTTGGCACCTTACCCCGGTGTATTTGAGGTGGTGACACTTTTAGGGGTGCGAATATCTCCTTCACCTGAAATCCTGTGAGAGGGCATTTCTGCTCCGCGTTCCAAGTCCCTACGGTTCTTCCTAGCGGGAAGTCCTAACCGTTTGTGGCCGAGAAGGACTTCCATGGTGTGACCGGTATGTAGTGGCACGTCATGCCGGCCTCCTGGAAGTCCCCGTCGGCCTCGTTGGCTGGTCGGTCCGGTGCACCTGGACTTCCACGAAAGAACTTTGGTGCATTCTTTCTGGAGTCCCAGGCCGACCAGCAGTTGTAGGAGCTCGGCCACGTTGGCGAGTCCAACCGAGAGTACCGTGAAGGAGGACGTGCTGCACGTTCTAGCGGGAGCTGCACCTGGTCCAACCCGAGAAGGACTTCCATGGTGTGACCGGTATGTAGTGGCACGTCATGCCGGCCTCCTGGAAGTCCCCGTCGGCCTGGCTGGCAGGTCTGTCTTCATTGACGTTTTGGAGGAAAAACCCTATGAGGTTTTTATTTTGGGCTTCAGCCGGGCAGCAGTTCCAGGAGCCCGGGTAAGTTGGCACCTTACCCCGGTGTATTTGAGGTGGTGACACTTTTAGGGGTGCGAATATCTCCTTCACCTGAAATCCTGTGAGAGGGCATTTCTGCTCCGCGTTCCAAGTCCCTACGGTTCTTCCTAGCGGGAAGTCCTAACCGTTTGTGGCCGAGAAGGACTTCCATGGTGTGACCGGTATGTAGTGGCACGTCATGCCGGCCTCCTGGAAGTCCCCGTCGGCCTCGTTGGCTGGTCGGTCCGGTGCACCTGGACTTCCACGAAAGAACTTTGGTGCATTCTTTCTGGAGTCCCAGGCCGACCAGCAGTTGTAGGAGCTCGGCCACGTTGGCGAGTCCAACCGAGAGTACCGTGAAGGAGGACGTGCTGCACGTTCTAGCGGGAGCTGCACCTGGTCCAACCCGAGAAGGACTTCCATGGTGTGACCGGTATGTAGTGGCACGTCATGCCGGCCTCCTGGAAGTCCCCGTCGGCCTGGCTGGCAGGTCTGTCTTCATTGACGTTTTGGAGGAAAAACCCTATGAGGTTTTTATTTTGGGCTTCAGCCGGGCAGCAGTTCCAGGAGCCCGGGTAAGTTGGCACCTTACCCCGGTGTATTTGAGGTGGTGACACTTTTAGGGGTGCGAATATCTCCTTCACCTGAAATCCTGTGAGAGGGCATTTCTGCTCCGCGTTCCAAGTCCCTACGGTTCTTCCTAGCGGGAAGTCCTAACCGTTTGTGGCCGAGAAGGACTTCCATGGTGTGACCGGTATGTAGTGGCACGTCATGCCGGCCTCCTGGAAGTCCCCGTCGGCCTCGTTGGCTGGTCGGTCCGGTGCACCTGGACTTCCACGAAAGAACTTTGGTGCATTCTTTCTGGAGTCCCAGGCCGACCAGCAGTTGTAGGAGCTCGGCCACGTTGGCGAGTCCAACCGAGAGTACCGTGAAGGAGGACGTGCTGCACGTTCTAGCGGGAGCTGCACCTGGTCCAACCCGAGAAGGACTTCCATGGTGTGACCGGTATGTAGTGGCACGTCATGCCGGCCTCCTGGAAGTCCCCGTCGGCCTGGCTGGCAGGTCTGTCTTCATTGACGTTTTGGAGGAAAAACCCTATGAGGTTTTTATTTTGGGCTTCAGCCGGGCAGCAGTTCCAGGAGCCCGGGTAAGTTGGCACCTTACCCCGGTGTATTTGAGGTGGTGACACTTTTAGGGGTGCGAATATCTCCTTCACCTGAAATCCTGTGAGAGGGCATTTCTGCTCCGCGTTCCAAGTCCCTACGGTTCTTCCTAGCGGGAAGTCCTAACCGTTTGTGGCCGAGAAGGACTTCCATGGTGTGACCGGTATGTAGTGGCACGTCATGCCGGCCTCCTGGAAGTCCCCGTCGGCCTCGTTGGCTGGTCGGTCCGGTGCACCTGGACTTCCACGAAAGAACTTTGGTGCATTCTTTCTGGAGTCCCAGGCCGACCAGCAGTTGTAGGAGCTCGGCCACGTTGGCGAGTCCAACCGAGAGTACCGTGAAGGAGGACGTGCTGCACGTTCTAGCGGGAGCTGCACCTGGTCCAACCCGAGAAGGACTTCCATGGTGTGACCGGTATGTAGTGGCACGTCATGCCGGCCTCCTGGAAGTCCCCGTCGGCCTGGCTGGCAGGTCTGTCTTCATTGACGTTTTGGAGGAAAAACCCTATGAGGTTTTTATTTTGGGCTTCAGCCGGGCAGCAGTTCCAGGAGCCCGGGTAAGTTGGCACCTTACCCCGGTGTATTTGAGGTGGTGACACTTTTAGGGGTGCGAATATCTCCTTCACCTGAAATCCTGTGAGAGGGCATTTCTGCTCCGCGTTCCAAGTCCCTACGGTTCTTCCTAGCGGGAAGTCCTAACCGTTTGTGGCCGAGAAGGACTTCCATGGTGTGACCGGTATGTAGTGGCACGTCATGCCGGCCTCCTGGAAGTCCCCGTCGGCCTCGTTGGCTGGTCGGTCCGGTGCACCTGGACTTCCACGAAAGAACTTTGGTGCATTCTTTCTGGAGTCCCAGGCCGACCAGCAGTTGTAGGAGCTCGGCCACGTTGGCGAGTCCAACCGAGAGTACCGTGAAGGAGGACGTGCTGCACGTTCTAGCGGGAGCTGCACCTGGTCCAACCCGAGAAGGACTTCCATGGTGTGACCGGTATGTAGTGGCACGTCATGCCGGCCTCCTGGAAGTCCCCGTCGGCCTGGCTGGCAGGTCTGTCTTCATTGACGTTTTGGAGGAAAAACCCTATGAGGTTTTTATTTTGGGCTTCAGCCGGGCAGCAGTTCCAGGAGCCCGGGTAAGTTGGCACCTTACCCCGGTGTATTTGAGGTGGTGACACTTTTAGGGGTGCGAATATCTCCTTCACCTGAAATCCTGTGAGAGGGCATTTCTGCTCCGCGTTCCAAGTCCCTACGGTTCTTCCTAGCGGGAAGTCCTAACCGTTTGTGGCCGAGAAGGACTTCCATGGTGTGACCGGTATGTAGTGGCACGTCATGCCGGCCTCCTGGAAGTCCCCGTCGGCCTCGTTGGCTGGTCGGTCCGGTGCACCTGGACTTCCACGAAAGAACTTTGGTGCATTCTTTCTGGAGTCCCAGGCCGACCAGCAGTTGTAGGAGCTCGGCCACGTTGGCGAGTCCAACCGAGAGTACCGTGAAGGAGGACGTGCTGCACGTTCTAGCGGGAGCTGCACCTGGTCCAACCCGAGAAGGACTTCCATGGTGTGACCGGTATGTAGTGGCACGTCATGCCGGCCTCCTGGAAGTCCCCGTCGGCCTGGCTGGCAGGTCTGTCTTCATTGACGTTTTGGAGGAAAAACCCTATGAGGTTTTTATTTTGGGCTTCAGCCGGGCAGCAGTTCCAGGAGCCCGGGTAAGTTGGCACCTTACCCCGGTGTATTTGAGGTGGTGACACTTTTAGGGGTGCGAATATCTCCTTCACCTGAAATCCTGTGAGAGGGCATTTCTGCTCCGCGTTCCAAGTCCCTACGGTTCTTCCTAGCGGGAAGTCCTAACCGTTTGTGGCCGAGAAGGACTTCCATGGTGTGACCGGTATGTAGTGGCACGTCATGCCGGCCTCCTGGAAGTCCCCGTCGGCCTCGTTGGCTGGTCGGTCCGGTGCACCTGGACTTCCACGAAAGAACTTTGGTGCATTCTTTCTGGAGTCCCAGGCCGACCAGCAGTTGTAGGAGCTCGGCCACGTTGGCGAGTCCAACCGAGAGTACCGTGAAGGAGGACGTGCTGCACGTTCTAGCGGGAGCTGCACCTGGTCCAACCCGAGAAGGACTTCCATGGTGTGACCGGTATGTAGTGGCACGTCATGCCGGCCTCCTGGAAGTCCCCGTCGGCCTGGCTGGCAGGTCTGTCTTCATTGACGTTTTGGAGGAAAAACCCTATGAGGTTTTTATTTTGGGCTTCAGCCGGGCAGCAGTTCCAGGAGCCCGGGTAAGTTGGCACCTTACCCCGGTGTATTTGAGGTGGTGACACTTTTAGGGGTGCGAATATCTCCTTCACCTGAAATCCTGTGAGAGGGCATTTCTGCTCCGCGTTCCAAGTCCCTACGGTTCTTCCTAGCGGGAAGTCCTAACCGTTTGTGGCCGAGAAGGACTTCCATGGTGTGACCGGTATGTAGTGGCACGTCATGCCGGCCTCCTGGAAGTCCCCGTCGGCCTCGTTGGCTGGTCGGTCCGGTGCACCTGGACTTCCACGAAAGAACTTTGGTGCATTCTTTCTGGAGTCCCAGGCCGACCAGCAGTTGTAGGAGCTCGGCCACGTTGGCGAGTCCAACCGAGAGTACCGTGAAGGAGGACGTGCTGCACGTTCTAGCGGGAGCTGCACCTGGTCCAACCCGAGAAGGACTTCCATGGTGTGACCGGTATGTAGTGGCACGTCATGCCGGCCTCCTGGAAGTCCCCGTCGGCCTGGCTGGCAGGTCTGTCTTCATTGACGTTTTGGAGGAAAAACCCTATGAGGTTTTTATTTTGGGCTTCAGCCGGGCAGCAGTTCCAGGAGCCCGGGTAAGTTGGCACCTTACCCCGGTGTATTTGAGGTGGTGACACTTTTAGGGGTGCGAATATCTCCTTCACCTGAAATCCTGTGAGAGGGCATTTCTGCTCCGCGTTCCAAGTCCCTACGGTTCTTCCTAGCGGGAAGTCCTAACCGTTTGTGGCCGAGAAGGACTTCCATGGTGTGACCGGTATGTAGTGGCACGTCATGCCGGCCTCCTGGAAGTCCCCGTCGGCCTCGTTGGCTGGTCGGTCCGGTGCACCTGGACTTCCACGAAAGAACTTTGGTGCATTCTTTCTGGAGTCCCAGGCCGACCAGCAGTTGTAGGAGCTCGGCCACGTTGGCGAGTCCAACCGAGAGTACCGTGAAGGAGGACGTGCTGCACGTTCTAGCGGGAGCTGCACCTGGTCCAACCCGAGAAGGACTTCCATGGTGTGACCGGTATGTAGTGGCACGTCATGCCGGCCTCCTGGAAGTCCCCGTCGGCCTGGCTGGCAGGTCTGTCTTCATTGACGTTTTGGAGGAAAAACCCTATGAGGTTTTTATTTTGGGCTTCAGCCGGGCAGCAGTTCCAGGAGCCCGGGTAAGTTGGCACCTTACCCCGGTGTATTTGAGGTGGTGACACTTTTAGGGGTGCGAATATCTCCTTCACCTGAAATCCTGTGAGAGGGCATTTCTGCTCCGCGTTCCAAGTCCCTACGGTTCTTCCTAGCGGGAAGTCCTAACCGTTTGTGGCCGAGAAGGACTTCCATGGTGTGACCGGTATGTAGTGGCACGTCATGCCGGCCTCCTGGAAGTCCCCGTCGGCCTCGTTGGCTGGTCGGTCCGGTGCACCTGGACTTCCACGAAAGAACTTTGGTGCATTCTTTCTGGAGTCCCAGGCCGACCAGCAGTTGTAGGAGCTCGGCCACGTTGGCGAGTCCAACCGAGAGTACCGTGAAGGAGGACGTGCTGCACGTTCTAGCGGGAGCTGCACCTGGTCCAACCCGAGAAGGACTTCCATGGTGTGACCGGTATGTAGTGGCACGTCATGCCGGCCTCCTGGAAGTCCCCGTCGGCCTGGCTGGCAGGTCTGTCTTCATTGACGTTTTGGAGGAAAAACCCTATGAGGTTTTTATTTTGGGCTTCAGCCGGGCAGCAGTTCCAGGAGCCCGGGTAAGTTGGCACCTTACCCCGGTGTATTTGAGGTGGTGACACTTTTAGGGGTGCGAATATCTCCTTCACCTGAAATCCTGTGAGAGGGCATTTCTGCTCCGCGTTCCAAGTCCCTACGGTTCTTCCTAGCGGGAAGTCCTAACCGTTTGTGGCCGAGAAGGACTTCCATGGTGTGACCGGTATGTAGTGGCACGTCATGCCGGCCTCCTGGAAGTCCCCGTCGGCCTCGTTGGCTGGTCGGTCCGGTGCACCTGGACTTCCACGAAAGAACTTTGGTGCATTCTTTCTGGAGTCCCAGGCCGACCAGCAGTTGTAGGAGCTCGGCCACGTTGGCGAGTCCAACCGAGAGTACCGTGAAGGAGGACGTGCTGCACGTTCTAGCGGGAGCTGCACCTGGTCCAACCCGAGAAGGACTTCCATGGTGTGACCGGTATGTAGTGGCACGTCATGCCGGCCTCCTGGAAGTCCCCGTCGGCCTGGCTGGCAGGTCTGTCTTCATTGACGTTTTGGAGGAAAAACCCTATGAGGTTTTTATTTTGGGCTTCAGCCGGGCAGCAGTTCCAGGAGCCCGGGTAAGTTGGCACCTTACCCCGGTGTATTTGAGGTGGTGACACTTTTAGGGGTGCGAATATCTCCTTCACCTGAAATCCTGTGAGAGGGCATTTCTGCTCCGCGTTCCAAGTCCCTACGGTTCTTCCTAGCGGGAAGTCCTAACCGTTTGTGGCCGAGAAGGACTTCCATGGTGTGACCGGTATGTAGTGGCACGTCATGCCGGCCTCCTGGAAGTCCCCGTCGGCCTCGTTGGCTGGTCGGTCCGGTGCACCTGGACTTCCACGAAAGAACTTTGGTGCATTCTTTCTGGAGTCCCAGGCCGACCAGCAGTTGTAGGAGCTCGGCCACGTTGGCGAGTCCAACCGAGAGTACCGTGAAGGAGGACGTGCTGCACGTTCTAGCGGGAGCTGCACCTGGTCCAACCCGAGAAGGACTTCCATGGTGTGACCGGTATGTAGTGGCACGTCATGCCGGCCTCCTGGAAGTCCCCGTCGGCCTGGCTGGCAGGTCTGTCTTCATTGACGTTTTGGAGGAAAAACCCTATGAGGTTTTTATTTTGGGCTTCAGCCGGGCAGCAGTTCCAGGAGCCCGGGTAAGTTGGCACCTTACCCCGGTGTATTTGAGGTGGTGACACTTTTAGGGGTGCGAATATCTCCTTCACCTGAAATCCTGTGAGAGGGCATTTCTGCTCCGCGTTCCAAGTCCCTACGGTTCTTCCTAGCGGGAAGTCCTAACCGTTTGTGGCCGAGAAGGACTTCCATGGTGTGACCGGTATGTAGTGGCACGTCATGCCGGCCTCCTGGAAGTCCCCGTCGGCCTCGTTGGCTGGTCGGTCCGGTGCACCTGGACTTCCACGAAAGAACTTTGGTGCATTCTTTCTGGAGTCCCAGGCCGACCAGCAGTTGTAGGAGCTCGGCCACGTTGGCGAGTCCAACCGAGAGTACCGTGAAGGAGGACGTGCTGCACGTTCTAGCGGGAGCTGCACCTGGTCCAACCCGAGAAGGACTTCCATGGTGTGACCGGTATGTAGTGGCACGTCATGCCGGCCTCCTGGAAGTCCCCGTCGGCCTGGCTGGCAGGTCTGTCTTCATTGACGTTTTGGAGGAAAAACCCTATGAGGTTTTTATTTTGGGCTTCAGCCGGGCAGCAGTTCCAGGAGCCCGGGTAAGTTGGCACCTTACCCCGGTGTATTTGAGGTGGTGACACTTTTAGGGGTGCGAATATCTCCTTCACCTGAAATCCTGTGAGAGGGCATTTCTGCTCCGCGTTCCAAGTCCCTACGGTTCTTCCTAGCGGGAAGTCCTAACCGTTTGTGGCCGAGAAGGACTTCCATGGTGTGACCGGTATGTAGTGGCACGTCATGCCGGCCTCCTGGAAGTCCCCGTCGGCCTCGGCCACCTGTCGTTAAGCTGTGAGAGGAGCACGTGCTCCCGCGCCGTTTGAGTCTTTGGAATTTGTCCAAGACTCCTCAGATCGATCTGGCTCCCCGCGACCCGGCGGCGGAGGGACCACTCGCTCGGCAGTGCTTTGGAGCACTGTCGGTTACGGCGAGCGCGTCTTCCTCCCACACCGTCCGGGTCTGTTTCGCCCCCGGCCACCTACGGCCGGTGTCCCAAAAAGCCCGGCGGTCCTGCTAAGGCGGGCGCCGGTACCTCTCGCTCCCGCGAGGTGCGTTTGCTCAGTGCTGCTTCTATCACTCTAAAAGGCGTCCGAGAGTGTGCTGGTGTCGCCGGAGCCCGAGGCGCGAGAGAAAGCTTTAAACGACGGGGAGGCAGTGACCGCCCCCGTATGTCCGCTGCTCGCAAGGGCCTCTCTAGCCGAGGTGCTCCCAGGCGCACCCGCGCATGGGGCACGGTTGTTTTTCGCAAGTAGTCCAAAGCCGTCTTCCGCCTCGCCCGAGGCTGGAAGTGTCGGCGTGGCTCCCGCATGCAAGCCACACGCGGCTCCACGGTGGCTTCCCTCCCCCCCTCTCCGGAGGGGGGCGGCCCCATCCCATGTGGAGCCGCTAAGCCGCCGGGAAAGCGGCCTCGGTTCCCCGTGGGCGACAAAGGCGTCCTCCTCGGCACTTTGCGAGCTGGGCCGCCAGAGAGAGCAGTTAACCCGGATTGTCGAGGTTGTTGTTGCCTTTGTCCCATATTACCTAAGCCTGGTCCTTGTTACCTTACTGGTAAGGGTTAGGGACGCTGAGCGCGCTCCATCTTCTCGGCTCTATGTTGGGCTCTCTCTAAACAGGTCCTCGACTTAAGACCGACCGGTCTTCGTAGGCATCCTTCATCTCGGCAGGTTGCGAGCTGGGCCGTCGGTGAGAGCAGTTAACCCGGATTGTCGAGGTTGCCGTTGCCTTTGTCCCATATTACCTAAGCCTGGTCCTTGATACCTTACTGGTAAGGGTTAGGGACGATGAGCGCGCTCCATCTTCTCGGCTCTATGTTGGGCTCTCTCTAAACAGGTCCTCGACTTACGATTCTGCCCCGACCGACCGACCGGTCTTCGTAGGCGTCCTCCATCTCGGCAGGTTGCGAGCTGGGCCGCCGGTGAGAGCAGTTAACCCGGATTGTCGAGGTTGCCGTTGCCTTTGTCCCATATTACCTAAGCCTGGTCCTTGATACCTTACTGGTAAGGGTTAGGGACGATGAGCGCGCTCCATCTTCTCGGCTCTATGTTGGGCTCTCTCTAAACAGGTCCTCGACTTACGATTCTGCCCCGACCGACCGACCGGTCTTCGTAGGCGTCCTCCATCTCGGCAGGTTGCGAGCTGGGCCGCCGGTGAGAGCAGTTAACCCGGATTGTCGAGGTTGCCGTTGCCTTTGTCCCATATTACCTAAGCCTGGTCCTTGATACCTTACTGGTAAGGGTTAGGGACAATGAGCGCGCTCCATCTTCTCGGCTCTATGTTGGGCTCTCTCTAAACAGGTCCTCGACTTACGATGCTGCCCCGACCGACCGGTCTTCGTAGGCTTCCTCCATCTCGGCAGGTTGCGAGCTGGGCCGCCGGTGAGAGCAGATAACAACCCGGATTGTCGAGGTTGCCGTTGCCTTTGTCCCATATTACCTAAGCCTGGTCCTTGTTACCTTACTGGTAAGGGTTAGGGACGCTGAGCGCGCTCCATCTTCTCGGCTCTATGTTGGGCTCTCTCTGAACAGGTCCTAGACTTACGATGCTGCCCCGACCGGTCTTCGTAGGCGTCCTCCTCCTCGGCAGGTTGAGAGCTGGCCCGCGGTGAGAGTATGCAGCCCGGACTGTTCTGAAGCGTCACAGTGGCATATTGAACCCCCCGGTTGACTTACATTCTTGTGGTCGCGAAACCTGGATGCGGTCTCAGTGCCAATCTGCGTCCAACAACGGGGCTCTTGGTTGCTCTCTTTCCATGTGTCCTCGAATGTCTTCCGATGCCTTGGAAGGGTCGGTCGGTTGTTTGAAGACATCCTCCTCCTCGGCAGGTTGAGAGCTGGCCCGCGGTGAGAGTATGCAGCCCGGACTGTTCTGAAGCGTCACAGTGGCATATTGAACCCCCCGGTTGACTTACATTCTTGTGGTCGCGAAACCTGGATGCGGTCTCAGTGCCAATCTGCGTCCAACAACGGGGCTCTTGGTTGCTCTCTTTCCATGTGTCCTCGAATGTCTTCCGATGCCTTGGAAGGGTCGGTCGGTTGTTTGAAGACATCCTCCTCCTCGGCAGGTTGAGAGCTGGCCCGCGGTGAGAGTATGCAGCCCGGACTGTTCTGAAGCGTCACAGTGGCATATTGAACCCCCCGGTTGACTTACATTCTTGTGGTCGCGAAACCTGGATGCGGTCTCAGTGCCAATCTGCGTCCAACAACGGGGCTCTTGGTTGCTCTCTTTCCATGTGTCCTCGAATGTCTTCCGATGCCTTGGAAGGGTCGGTCGGTTGTTTGAAGGC